>NC_081440.1:16429566-16468403 GCF_007210705.1 Tigriopus californicus | reverse complement strand
CTGGCCACACACAGGCCATGATCGGTTCCTCTGCATACATACACCCTTGAGACCAAGCATCCAGACCAGCCAGCCACTTTTGGCTCCTCTTTCATCCATTTCCGTGCCCGCCAATTTTAGCCCATGAAAGCGCAGGTCAGTCGTATCTCAATGGACTGAGTCCTACTCACTGACTTATTACTAAAGCTGCTAATGACCATCACTTCCCTGGAAATGCCGTCTATTCTTGTGACGGGTCCTTATTTGTTCTAAAAACTGAACTCTTATTAGTCAATGTCATCTGTAATGTTAACTGCATATTATATTCCAAATTGTCTTTGTCATGTTTGATGCCCTTACTATATTTGTGTTAACGTTTCTGACATGACCTTTAAACTATATATTGTTGTCATATTTCGACCGATACTTGGCTATTAAATTGTTTATCATATTATTGGAGAACTGTTGTCCATTTATTCACGATTATAATGACTTGGAAAATTTGTCGGGCTTTTGTTTCCAAACAATTGGTTTATGATTTATAGTCAAAAATCAAATTCGAAAACCTTTCAAAAAAGCAATTTTTTTTATTGAAAGTGCATCATCAGGTGGCTTATGGTATATTTCATAGAACAGGGCAAAACATGCCTTCAAGTAGTAATCAGTTTCAGCCAGCATATGACCGCACAGATTGAAATTGGCAAAATAAAGGACTTTTTGGAATCAAAACATTCTCATCATGGTAGTGCCCATTGGTGTTTTTTTTCAAAGTTCATTGCTCATTTTTCCTATTTTCATTATACTAATCATTCTATTTACCGTGCATAACATAAAAATTGAATGAAAGACCCATTGGGAAATGATACGATCAGTTGCATTCATTTGATTAGAAATCTAAATAAAAATATTTGTCAAACCGTTTTCATCCGGTAGTTTCACGTGTAGATGGCTCAGAGATGAACTGTTTTCCAATTCCAAACATTTCCGAAATTGTTAGGCAAACTTTGTGACAGAATGTTTCTCGTGTGACGCACCATAACATATAACTCGACATTTCGAGCTGAGCTGAGCCAGGCTCTAAGAATTATGTCCTAAATTGGTAAGATGTTGCCTCCAAAGGTCAACTATTTTGGTAATTCAGGCTGCAATAAACACGTGGCAGAGAGCTGCAATGAAATGATGTTAGGAAATGAAGGATGGGGATCCTTCATTTGGGGATGAAGGGAGATGGTTCTAGTGCAATTGGTTAAAGCGCGACCGAGCTAAGCTCAGGTTCATGGGTTCAATCCCAGGTCTCCCCCCCCCCCTCCCCCCTTCTAGTGGATCATTGCCTCGAATGGCGCTCCTTGAACCAAGAAATGGACAAGACTCGATGACATGCCAACACAAATATTGTAAAATAACGGATCCAATGAGATATTCTCGCAATAAAGGCCTATTTGTCAGGTAACGCTTAGTAAACGCAAGCATACCATGTTTAGAGACCTTGTAGCTCTGTGCCTAAGCTTTCGTGCGACACAACTCTAATAAAGGGAAGATAATGCTAAGTTTGAGCCAAAAGCACCTAAACCACGGAACCTGCAATGAAACGGACGGAGAAAGCTGAATGAGATTCAGGGTGACGATATCCGGGCCAGAGCCCAGCTATAGACTTTACCCAAACACATCAATATTGGCCTCTTTTCATCTTTTGAAGGTGTATAGCGATTAATTTCTCAAATCTCGGCATAATCTATCCATGGCTTACTTCTATTCTAAAGAAAATTGTGAGGAATGGTAAGCATCAGATTGTGTCCATCTGGTTCAAGTTTTTCATGCTAAAACCAGTTTTGTCGACTTCACTCCCTAGATATGCCGCAAGGAGTTGTCTAGCCCTTTTGGCGAAATGTGCACCTATTTGATATCTCGGGTTTTTCCTCTGCAATTCAATTCTTCCCGAGGTCAAAGCCCCACCATTCAGGAGAAAAGGCCTATGCATGCCGTCACCTTACAAGTTTGTCCAAAACATAACCCTTCCAACATCAGTTGGCCGGATTATCAACACCTATCAGATGTAGTTCTAGGGTAGCATCCCTGTATTCATGCAGGAATGAGAGCACGTATGCCTCATTTTGACAGAGTGACTGACTGACTGACCGACCGACCGTCTCACTACGTTCCATGGTTGCCAGATGGCTAAATTCATAGCCAAATTTCTTCGATTTGGGCTAAATTGAGACCCTTGTGGCTATAACAATTTGAAGTGGCTAAATGGCTAAATTTGGGCTAAATTTGATCATGGACTGTTTTAAATTAAAGTACTCAGTATAAATGCTGGACATAACAGCAACTTCTATATTCTTAAACATTTTTCTAGGGACTGCAACTAATTCTTTGCCTCAGTCTTTACCTCAGTCTTTACTTGAGTCTTTACTTGAGTCTTTACCTGAGTCATTACCCGAGTCATTACCTGAGTCTTTACCAGAGTCTTTACCTGAGTCTTTACCTGAGTCTTTACCTGACACGGCTTTTTATCTGAGGTATGCTCTTTCTGCAATGGCATTCGATTAATCGCTATTCCTTTGCTTAGAGGACATTGACATGATGAAAATTTCGTCAAAATTAAATTCTCCTCCCCGCCCAATTTAAGTTATATCCGTTTTAAGTTATAGTCATTTATTTCAAATTTCCCGCGCAATTGGGGATTAAGGTGGCGGGCAGAAAGATACAACCTGATTTTTTTTTTTTTTGTCAATTGCTTGAATCAGGGTGTATTCCAAACAATTATGATGATAAAAGAAGGTGATAATTTGCCATGACTGATTTTCTCTCTGTCCTATATTTTTCTCTTACTGCTCTCTCCTGCTGGTCTTTTATGCCCGCTTTTGTTAAAATACAGTGGACGGGCTTCCTGACTATTTTGACTTTGACTCGCTTATTTCTTGGAATGAGATCATGGATAATCATGAAGTGAATCGCGGTAAACTTTGCCTCATTTGTGGTACACCCTTCCATGTATCACTGATCCCGGTTAGGTTGTTGGATACCGTCCGTGATATCTACATGGAGAACTACTCGATGGATGATGACCCGAGACTTCCACGATCAGTGTGCCAGGCGTGCTGTATGGTGGTTGTATTCCTTATTTCGGAAGGGGGTTTTTCCAGACCAATATCATCAATCTTCCACTGGTCATCTATGGCAGTCTAGACTTTTTGGTGTATTGGAATGGCTACATTGGGCTAAATTGAAATCTCAGTTTTGGCTATTTTAGTTCTCTTGAACCTCTGGCAACACTGCTACGTTCTTCTCCAGATTAGTTCGATCAAAGCAGACCCGGCCGGCCACCGGCCCTTGTGGATGTCATGGATAACAAGCATGGACTGAACAAGGCTTTCTTTGCATTGTGTTAAAATAGATCAAGAGCAATCTTACTGGCCGTTGTTTCTCCCATTCCGCGTACGGCATTTATCATCATGAATGGATCCATTAAATCATCGGTAAGCCATACTACTAACACCTTTCGTGTGTGCCAAGTCAAACTTGAGGATCAAATTGAGCTCTCACTCTGGTGTTCAAAGAGGGGACCCATGGACGCAATAGGGACTGTGAGGAAGGAGTTAAACAAACTCTAGCGGCCAAAAAAGGAAAAAGAGCGTTAGTAGGGAAGAACCATGACTTTTTTGCTTCATTCAAAACTTTTGTGTGAAGACACGATATGTGAAGACAGATACAATCAAAAGTGAACAAACTTCATATCAATGATTTGAGTTTATGCGAGATTGTAAAATAAGAGTGATGAGTAGAGACTTTTTTAGCGTGTAGTTTAAATATCTTGGCATTTTGGGGCATTTTTCACCAAATTCCCGTAAAAATACCGGTTCCGGTGTCTAGCAATCCTAAAATTGGACATTATTCTGTCAAATTTTTGTACCAAAGAACATATTTCGACTAGTCATTTGTTACGTTCATTTTTGCTTAGGAAATTCAGCCGTCTCCAGTGGTGCGCTTTTTTGTTGCAATCCTCCTGAACTTACTTGCCAATGAACAAGACCATTCATGTAGTTCAACTTTGCATTGCATTTATCCAAATCTCGGCTACTTTTTTAGCAAGATAAAGTAATTGAAAGTGCACAATATGAAAAGTAATCTTTTTCTAACTAGTGTTCAAAAAAATTTAGTTAGAGTGTCAATAGTTCGTGGCATCTGAAATTTAGACCTTTGGGAGGAGGATGCAATTTAAAAAGTTGCAACATTGGCTTTAGTAAAGTTTGCAACACCCAATTTGAGATTTTGTGACACAACTCCACCAAAATAAAAGTGCAAAGAAAATAATCCATTTAGTACAGCCTCATTTCAACACAACTGGCCATTTAACTTCAGCAAGTTATTGAAAGTTGTCAAAATCATGAGATAAAGTATTGTAAACTTGACTATTAAGTAACACTGTTTTGGCTCAATTGAAAATTAATCATAAAAACTCAGTGGTGTAAAGAGCTTCAAGTTTCACACTTACTATTGATTCAAAAAATAATAGCAATTTATAATATCTATGAATTAAATATTTTCATTTTCTTAATCATTGGACCTGTTTTTTTAATATTTTGCCATTTTTTAAGAAAATATAATTTCTATATTTCACCAAAAGCAGTTGAATATTTTCAGTGTCTCTGGTGATGAGAGTTCTGATTTAGCAGTTAATACGTAGTAATGCCACCACACAAATAACTGAATTGATTTTTTCCAAGGAACCTAGTCCAACTTCTTAACCCATACTCTTCTTAACCCATACATCAAACTTGATGTATGAATTGCCCAAACAATAAACAACCTTTATTGCATTGTTGCTGCAGCCTATCACCCTATAGAACCATCAATATGAGTAATTGGATAAAATGAGCATATCCAGTTGAAAGTTGGTAAAGCTTTTCAAACATGTGGTTGGATATATTGCACGTTTAAGTCCACAGATAGAATCACGATGCTAACTCTGCACAAGTTGATTGTTCAGCCGCATCTTGAATATGCCTTGACCATTTGGGCTCCAATTAGTTCAGCAGGTTTGCAAAAGTTTGAGCAGGTCCAAAGATGTTTTACTAGAAACATCACAGGAATGAGAGAGCTCTCGTATTGGGTGGGACTAAAAAGTTGGGACTGTACAGTGTTCAGAGAAGGTACAAAAGATATCTAATACTGTACGTCTTCAAAAGCATCCATGAGCTTTGTTCCGACCCTGGTTTTAATAATAATAGGGCAAGTCGGGACTCAAGTAGAGTGCCCTTGAGTCTTTACTCAATTTTGGAGAAAGAATTTTTCCAGACTTGAGTCTTTTAGAAAGGACTCAAGTCCGGACTCACCAAAACAAATTGTTCATTTTGTCTTTAAATTTTCTCAGAAAACGGGCTTTCCTCCATCATGAATTGACCAAGTGAGGAAGCAGCCCTTGAATGATGATTTTATGAGCCTTGTTTAGCCTAGTAAAAAATCAAGATGAATCTTTTTGTTTGAGTTTAGTCAGGATAAGATTCGAGTCCTTTGCTCGATTTAAGGAATCATGTTAGCAGAGTGGTCTAATGTACCCAATAGAGGCACGACATTGTTCCCCAGAGGGCGTGGGTTCGGATCCCGCCTTCGGAGAAAACCTTTAGATGAACATTGGCCGTTGATTATAGAAAGATTAGACAAACTTGGCCTGATTTCAATTCTGAAACAGGAATCGTCCATAGATGCAGCCATTGATCAATCAGTTTCAGATTTTAAGAAACTTTGCTCCAGTTTAGCAATCTCTGAATGTGTTCCGAAAGGTGGTACACGGACAAAAATTCCAAAATATAGGAAGACTTTGTTCAAAAAGAGTTGCAAACTAGCAAATAGGCTGAAGAGCACTTCGAATCCAGTAATTGTAAGTAGTCTCCAATAAAAGTTGGACGTAGTTCAGGGTAAGATTAAGGCCTCCATTGAATATGACAAGTTACAAACTGAGAGTAAGGAGGTTCAGGAGATCAGGTCGAATCCGAAGGCTTTTTTTTCTTATGCAAACTCTAAGAGAAAAATGAAACACTCTTTTGGGCCTTTTGAGGTTGATGGGGAAGCCATTACCAATGTAGAGACTATGGCTAACATGTTTGGAGATCAGTTCTCCAGTGTGTTTTCAACCCCACTGAGTTCTGAAGCAACAGCTCATTGCTCTGAAGATGAGTCTGTTGAGATTGACAGGTTAGTCAAGTTGAGCATTTAGATAATCTTGTAGACACAGATCAAGATGCTTTTGAGGCCATCAGGGACTTGAGACTCTCGAGCTCTCCTGGCCCTGATGGTGCGACTTTTCAGTTTCTGATGAGATGCTCACTGGTTCTTGCTCCTGTTTTCTACTACCTGATGCTTGGCATCTTGGATCAGGGCAAGTTTCCATCTTCACTAAAATTCAAGTCCAAAGATCTTTTACTAGGAACATTGAGGATATGAGAGAGCTCTCGTATTGGGAGAGGTTACAAATGTTGTGATTGTGCAGTATTCAGAGAAGGTATGGAACGTATCTGATACTAAACATATTCAAAAGCATTCATGAGCTTTGTCCCAACCCAGGATGTAGGGTCAATTCTAGTGACCGTAGAAGCTTAATGTGCGTTTTGAGAGCACCTTCAAGCCCTCAAGAATCCAGGCCAGTTAAAACAATGAAGTCCACCTCTCTTCTTTCTCAGGCTCCTTCATTGTTCAATTTGCTTCCTTCAAATATTCACAGGGCGTATGTAGGCATTGATCCAGTAGCAGGATTTAAGTCAGACTTGGACAAGTTTTTGACTAAAATTCCCGATCAACCTTATATTCAAGGGTTAGCCAGATCAGCCAACTCTAATTGGCTGGTCGATCAACTAATATATATAAATAAAAGTTAAGTAAAATGAACAAATTTATCGTTTTAACTGAACTGCTGGGATTCCAATCCCAGCAGCGGTAAGGAAGTCCACAAAAAAAAATATCAAAACTAAATGAAAGGTACCAGAAAGCGTGGAAAGTAAGGCAATAGTTAATTTCCAAGTAATGAGTTATTATTAATCAACTTTGACCTCAAGTGTCAGCCAAGCTAAAATCAACAATTATGATCACAGTAATGAGTAATGATCACAGCTATAACACTTGAGAATATATGAAACCCCGAGTTATATCCTACTCAATTCATTATGAATTAGAAAGAGATTCATTGAACAAAACATAAATACAAACGCAACAACTTTTCTCCCCTATACCAACATTACGCGTACTTGGAGCAGACATAATATTCAGATATGTACGTAGTATGTGTAAGCACCTCATAAACGCCACATTACATGAAGAACTTTTCTGATGCCATGAGAGGAAACTTAATATCCCTCCCTTTTCAGAATTTCTTAAATCTGGTCTCAAAGTGGCCTGACTGGCGAAGGTGAAAAAAGACGATAAAAGTTATTCTCCACCAATTTGTTGGCGGTGCTCATTTTTGAATTTGTGGCCCAATGTTAAAAGGTTTAGATAGAGTCTTTAAGGGTGATTAATATCGTTTTAGGTTAGGTTGGGTTAGGTTAGGTTAGGTTTGATTAGGTCAGGTTAAGATAAAAAAAAGTAGCACCGCCAACTAATCGGTGGAGAATAACGTTTACCGAAAAAAGACATTTCCGTTCGCCAGCTACTCTATCCTGGAAACAGTGAAGCCATTTCGTTACGTCAGATTCGTTTACAAGTATTTTTTGTTCGAGAAGTTTGCGCTTACAAAAGCATCTATTAGTTTCCAGTTGTAGAGAAACGGCGTAATTGTGGTTGATTTCCACCTAAGTTTGCGAGTAATTTGTGTTTATAAAATACGGTTTTGAGGTAATTATGGCGGCACTGACATCAGCTACATTGGAATGAAACTGTTTCGATGCTTTTCGAGCTGGAATGGAACATGAAGAATCAAGATCCAAGCTTGCAAGCTGATCAGCTTGCGTTACATCAGTAGAGAAAAGTCACTCCAACCAAGCAACTTGAGCCTTCTGCTTTGAACACATTTTGGTAGTTGGGCAGCAGGGTGTCGGGCTGATCGGCTTCTCTTAAGATCTTGCGTTAATCAGTTTCACCAAAGCAAGCAAACGAGGCATCAACTCACTGGCTCCCTGGCTTTGGAACTTGATTTTGAGAATCTCGTAATTAACTAAATGTGTTCAAAGCCGATCTCCATCGCACACATCAGGCAGCCGCGAGGGACCCGAAAAAATCTCCGAAATCTCATGAGCGTCGTTTCTCTGACCAGCCCTTTAGTTCAGTCGATAATCATCAGTACTGCATCAGATGGACATGAGCAACTTGAGCTAACTTGAACTTCATTGTGAATGAAGAATTGTGAGGAATTGAACCCATAAAATAGAAGCCCAAGCTCACCTTCTAGCGGTTCAAACAAGTCCTTTTGAAAAAGGTTTCAATTTGGGGCTCGGAGATGGCTTGGGAATCTGGTTCCACCAGTCAAGCAAGATTTGACCTTGCCCATTGGCCACAGTCGTTGTTCTAAGTTATGAAGTCTACATACCCATGGGTTCATTCTGATAGTCGCACGAAATGTCGTGTTTTGCTAATTTTGAGGACCGTCCGTCCATCACTCAATTCCAATCATTCCCCACAAAGGACCAGATTCTGAATGACCGTTCTGTTTATTTTAAATGGCACTCTGACTCCGATTATCATCCGTAGAGAGCGGAATGATACCTTTTTTTTTTGAAAGATTAACCATTTTAAACATATTTCGCCCTTTTTAGAAGAAAAAACAATATTGTTCCTTTTCAACCAAAAGACGAAAAATGCGCACATTTTAGTTTGCACATCATTCCTCTGATATTTCGTGCTCAAGATGGTTCAATATGTGTCTTTCAGGGGTTTTTCTTTGATAAAAAGTATGGCTTTGTCTGAAAAAAATTCGCGGTATCTTTGTTTAAATATTTGGTTTGGTTTCTAACGGGCCTTTCCAACCGGTGCACGGAATGTAATTACCAGTACTATTAAAATGCAAGGTTATAATTCGTCTATCCACCACAAACCCTTTTGAAACTCGAAACACGTTAAAGTTGGTGAATTTGAGAAAATATTAGATGAAGGTTGAACAAAACTCCCACATTGATTTTCACCTTCCACCTTTCTGCCGGTTAACTTATTTTTTTTTGTGCAAATGACGGATAACTTGACCTGATGAATTTAAATGTTAAGAAAAGATAAGGCTGCTGCATTTAATCAAGGAACAAACCTGTTGTACCAGAGATCCCTTGGAACAATTTGCACTTTTTAAAGTGACACTGATTTAATATCGATTTAATTTCTTAACACTTCTCTCGATTTTTAAAGTTGCAGCACTGAGAAGCAAGATTTGTTTAGCCTTTGATCAGGACATAATTTGAAAACTAATTATCCAATATTTAGCTTTAAGAAATAAGATATCATTCCGCCCTCTATCCAATCAGTGGATGATTCCCTTTGGAGTCAGTGTTGATGTCTGGATGGAGTGTTGACTCTCTTTCTATCCGAAGTTGGGCCAGCCAAGGACGACTTCACCACTGGACAGCGCCGGGGGTGGGGGAAAATGAGCAATTCCAATTCCAATCAAATGCATTTCTCTTTACATGAGTTGACTCAATTATAGCCTCAGAAAGCAATGGTCAGTTTTGATCTCAATCGAACGTCCGTGTCAAAAGTTATGAGCATTTAAAACTCGGACCAAGGAGGGCGCAAATTGAGTGAGCTAGCACCACGTTGGCGGTACTCAGCAAGTCATTTTCTGGCCACGTCGTGCTGAGTTTCAGGACCTCATTGCTTTTGACGCAGACGTTCGATTGAGATCAAAATTGGCGAACGCTTTCTGAGCTAATAACTAAAGTCCAACTTGTGTGAAGGAAAATGTATTCGGTTCATTTGGATAAAAGTTACGTTTCCCCCGCCCTACATTCTCTGTCCAGTGATGACGTCGTCCTTGGGCCAGCCATTGAGGCATTATTACCAATAAATAGCTAGGCAATAGACTAAGCTCTCTGGCCTGGCGGGGTGGGTACATCGCCCAACACTGACCCAAAGTTCAGAGCTCGGAGAGCTATCTAGGTAACCCGTCCGTCCGTAGTACATTTGCCCATCTTTTTCTGTTCCCATTCGTTGTGGTTTCTTTTTGAAACGAGTAACTAAGAGAACACTGAAAGTATCAAGAGAGAAGGCAGGCCTCGAGGGTTCTCTTGGTTGGGAGTGTGTGTGACATTATCATCTACAGTATGAACCTAGCACCTAGATAACTTGTCGAATACCCATCGCAGCCATGTAGCTAGCTTGTTGTTCACTTGTCTCCGGACAGTTGTTCATTGGGAGTCGGTGTTTCTCGCCCGCAGTCTCCTCTCTCTCTCTCTGTCTCTCTCTGTCTCCCCTCAAACGACCACATGTTTTCGTCCGGGCACGTCAGGGATGGTCATGTACGACCTACACTTGAATGGATGAGAGGGTATAAACGATCTCGATTCCAGTCATTCGACCTCAGTCCTCCCGCCTCTCTTTTGGAGATCGGACCCTTAACTCGGCTTTAGTCTAGCTAGCGGTTCTTCCTCAAACTCAGTTTGGCAGTGTTTGTTGGGCTTCCATCTGGGGCATTTGAATTGTTTCTTCTCAGCCTTACCTTGATTGTTTGCGAGTGTTCGGTGTTCGTCGCTTGCTCGACATTTCCTAACCGTTTGAGAAGAGCTCCGCGTTCTGCGTTCCGCGTTCCGAGTTCCGAGTTCCTTGGTCTTGTCGGTTGGCGGCTTGATTGCTAACCTTGTTGTTGATGTTCCTTGATTGAGAGCCGACAACCACCCAACCAAGCAAGTTCACTCAACCCTACAACCTTCTCGCTTTGCTCTTCTGCCTTAGGGAGGCTCACGAGCCAAGACCATCGTGATTATGAGTCCGGTTCATCTGAAGAATGGCTCCTCTGCCGGAGGCGGCGGTGGACTCTCGGGTTTGGAGGCTCGTCCGGATCCATCTCCCGCTTACAGTACACTGACTGGAAACATGTCCTCGGCTGTACGAGACCTAGACCCTGGCACCCCATTGACGCCCCTGAGCTATCTTCAAAGCAATTTCGACATCACCCTCAAGCAAAAAGTGTTGACTCGAGTGGACTCTGGGGACAAGTTCTTCTCCTTGGAGTTCTTTCCCCCTCGCACCAAGAGCGGGGCCATCAACCTCCTGGCACGCTTTGAGCGCATGGGAATGGGCAATCCACTCTTTGTGGACGTGACTTGGCATCCGGCAGGCAATCCTGCCGGAGATTCCGAGACTTCCTCCATGATGATTGCTCACTCGGCCTTAAACTATGTGGGATTGGAGACGATGCTTCACATGACTTGCGTCAAATCCAATGAGGAAGAGATCTCAAACTACTTGAACAAGGCCAAACGATTAGGCATCCGTAACATTCTGGCTTTGCGAGGTGACGCGCCCAACGAGGAGAACAAATGGCAAATGCAAGACGATGGATTCAATTTTGCCACAGACCTGGTCCGTCACATCAAGTCCTACTTTCCGGACGACTTCACCGTGTGCGTGGCGGGCTATCCAACCGGTCATCCCGAGGCCACCTCTTATGAAGATGACATTATCTACCTGAAAGAAAAGGTGGATGCGGGTGCGGATTTCATCATTACTCAGCTCTTTTTCAAGGCCTCCACGTTCAAGAAATTTGTGGATGATTGTCGAGCTGTGGGCATCACTTGCCCGATCATCCCGGGGATCCTGCCCATCCAATCGTATGACTCGCTTCGTCATATTGTCAAGCTCTCCAAATTGGAAGTACCCGAGGATGTTCAGAAAGTGGTCCAACCCTTGCGAGGTAATGACGAAGCCATCCGCAACTACGGCATCCATCAAGCCGTGGACATGGTTCGAGAACTCTTCATCAGTGGATATGCCCCCGGAGTGCATATTTACACGCTCAACAGAGAGGTTGCCGCAGTATCCATTTTGAAGCGTTTGGGCATGTGGAATAGCGATCCGGCTAAACCTTTGCCTTTCAAACTCGCGGCCGATCCCAAGCGGTGCGGGGAAGATGTGCGGCCCATCTTCTGGACCAAGCGATCCAAGACTTACGTCTACCGCACCCGCCATTGGGACGAGTTTCCTAATGGACGTTGGGGCAACTCCTCTTCGCCGGCCTTTGGCGAGCTCAAAGACTACTACCTCTTCTACTTGGCCTCCAAGAGTCCCAAAGAGGAGTTGAGGACGATGTGGGGCGAGGTGACTTGCGAGGAGGACGTCTGGCAGGTGTTTTCCCGCTACCTAAGCGGCGAGCCCAATGCCGATGGGATCAAAGTGACTAAAACCATTTTTAACGAAGACATCCTGGACACGGAGACCGAACTGATCTCGGATAAGCTGGCCGAGGTAGTGGCCAAGGGCGTGATCACGGTCAATTCCCAGCCATCGGTCAATTGCGTGCCGAGCAATGACAGCCGCGTGGGATGGGGTGAGCCGGGTGGGTACGTGTTCCAAAAGGCCTACCTGGAGTTCTTCACCTCGGAGAGCAACGTGATCGCCTTGCTTCAAGTGCTTGGACGCTATCCGGGCGTCAACTTCCAAGTGATCAACCACGACGCCTCGTTCAATTGCACGAATATCAAATCCCTCCAGCCGATTGCCGTCACTTGGGGCGTGTTCCCCGGCTCCGAGATCAAGCAGCCCACTGTGGTGGACCCCATTAGTTTCGACGCTTGGCGAGAGGAAGCCTTTGGTTTGTGGGTGGAGCAATGGGCCAAATTGTACGACGAGGGCTCCGTATCTCAGAAAGTGATTGAGAACATTGCCGGGTCGTACTTGCTGGTCAACCTAGTTGATAACGACTTCCCTATGGGAAGCTGCCTGTGGAACGTGTTGGACGACATGTTCAGTCGAGTGAAACTGAACAACACCTTGAGCGCTCTGCCGACTTTGGAAGAGGTCGTTAAAACCATTCCTCATACGACGATCATCAAAGACTGCGATGATGATGATGACAACGGAACGAGCTCCTGATTTCTATCGAGCTATGTATGATGATGGCCTTTCCTTTTTTTAAAACAGCGCTGTTTCTTTGTCATATCGAGTTCGAAAAGAGATCGAGATTCCATGAATCGCAACACTGATGAACAATCGAGTAATATACCACGTGAATGAAAAGCAGCCATCCATCCATCCATCCATCTGGTCTTTTTTTATTGCCTGCTCGGTCTCAACCTTGTTACAATTTGTTTCAGCCCTTTGGCTTGCTCGAAGCTCACGATGCGTGCCAGCAATCCGGACATCCCCACCCCGATCGGGGAACTCTCCATTGTCCAATCCCTCGGAGAACGACTCAATGTTGCTCACTTCCATCCGGGGGGCTTCGAGGCCCACCCCTTTCTTGTCAAATCCTACAATGAATTGGTGGGACCCAAATTTCGTCTCGACTATCCTGATCATACTTTGGCCTGGGTGGTTTTGAGTCGACCGAGCATGTTCGAAAACACTTTCTTGCCCTTTCTCAAGCGCACTAAAAACGATCCAGGGGTGTTCGATCGCGATCCCCTGGACCAATGCATGTGGCGCACGTTTCAAGACTTGAAAGAACAATTCGAGCCTGAATTCGGCCGCATTGATGTAATGCACGATTTCGAAATTCGGCCCAATCGCCGACCCAAGATCTTGGTGCAAACAGCAGCTCATGTGTCGGGGTCAGTGCGGCTCTTCCGCGAATCTGATGTAACAGAGGACCCGAGTCTTTTGAAGCCCATTCAGAGCCCCAAGATCTATCCCGTGTGTTTGCACCCCATTTGGTCGGGTTGGTTTGCCATTCGAGGGGTGTTCCTGTTCAGAGACATTCAAGTGGATCCGCCAGTTCTGGCTTCGAAGCCATGTGATTTGGAGCTTCCCGAGGCTCTGATCGCCGAACTTTTGAGACTCTATAACGACCATTGGCAAGATTGCCGATTCCGAGATTCCGTACATCCTGCTCGTGAAAAGTATTCGTCAGTTCAGCAGGATTATTTCGCGGCCAAACCCGCCGAGCGGATCAAAGTGATTGAACCCTATCTAGCTTCATAGTTTGAGTAATCAATGATGAACAATACAAAACACTGATCGTTCAATTTGTGATTAACCTCGTTGGACATGGCGTGATGATGATCAGTGTTTTCCGTTCTTCTTAGATCCTAAACACGAGGCAAGATGCACGATCCTTCTCGCTTTCTGCTCATCTTTGGCTCCGTTACGGGCAAGGCCGAATCCATTGCTGAACTCATTGCTGAAGAGGCTGCAAAGCGGGGATTCGCCCCCGATTTGCAATGTATGGATGGAGTGGGTAAAGCTGTGAGTTCATTCAAGACATTGCTGTGTGTGGGTTTTTTTTCTCACACCGCTTTTGTTCTTATTCATCGTCGGGTTCTCCTTGTTTGTTCCCAGTACGATTTGTCGAAGGAAAAAGTAGTGCTAATCGTGAGCTCGACCACCGGAGACGGCGATCAACCCGAGAATGCTGAGCGGCTTTGGAGAAAGATCAAGAAGCGATCCGTGCCTTCGGATTATTTGGCTCACCTCCGATTTACCATCCTGGGCTTGGGAGACTCGAATTACACCCAATTCTGCAACGGCCCGAAAACCATACATTCTCGATTCCTCGATTTGGGAGCCAAAACCTTTTACGAACCAGATTGGGCAGATGATGGTGTAGGGTAATGATGGCAGTCCTAATCCTAAGTTGGAGGGTCATGTATATTTTACTTTGAAACCCAATAAAAGGTATTTTTTCCACGGATGATTTGGGGGGTTGTCGGATAGGCCTTTAATAAGCTGAATGTTGCTGATCAATGATGGATTCAGGTTTGAAGCCAATATTGCAGTAGAACGCCAATCATAACATTTCTATATCGTCCATGATTTTCTGTGTTTCAGTTTGGAGCTAGTGGTTGAACCTTGGATCGAAAATCTTTGGTCCGCCCTGGAAAAGGTCCTGGACATCAAAGCCAAGCAAATCGAATCGAGTGTCAAAGGTCTGATCCCTAAGTCGGAGAAATCGATTGCCACAACAACGCTAGACCAATCTAGCGCACCTGTGAAGACCAAAAGCATGGCGTTGACCTTGTCGCAATTAAGCGACAAGTTGGAGGGCATTTCTCTCTCCAACGAATCGAGCATTGCTTCCATTCTGGTCGATCAGAACCAAGAGCCCGATGCCAAATTCTCCGAGCCGTCGCTGCCGGGTCATTATTTACACGTGGACTTTCTCGTGAGTTAACTTGTGTACGACTTCCATTTAATGATGGCCGCGGAACAATACCCTTAAACGAGGTTGTTCTTTTCTTTTCAGGAACAGGCGCCCGAATCTGATGGGACAGAACTTGGCCCGAGTTTCCCGCAATCCAACACTCGGGTAGAAGAGGTGCCCATTGCCGATATTGTGAAGTTGACCGCGGATCCGCGCGTGAAACGAGCTTATTTGGTCACTTTAGATCTGTCTGTAAGTGTGCTCGTGTACATGGATAATTGCATTTTGGACCGGTTTAAGTGCACACTTAAATACGTGTTAACCAGGGCACGGATATTGTGGTGGAACCCGGTGACTCGATCGGTGTAGTTTGTCCGAATCCCTAGAATGAGATCGATCTCCTGCTTCGTCGACTGGAGTTGAGCGGCCAATCCGAATGCCATTTAAAGCTGTCCATTGATCCGAATGGGACAAAAAAGAATGGCAAAATTTCGGACTTCTTGAGATCCACCACCACGCTCCGTCACCTCTTCACCTCAATTCTTGACATCAGGAGTGTGCCTAAGAAGGTAAGGAAAACATTCGCCATTTTATTTTCATCTTAATTTTCGTAACCGATCTCATTTTACTAGTTATACTCACTTTGGCCGTTGCTCCTATATAACGTACCATTGTGATAGATTGAAGCGAATGGTTTAATAAATATAAGTGACGATGGCATCATAGAATCAGGAGTCAGGAATAATTTTTGATAGTTGGCTAATTCACCTCGCCAACCCTAAAAGTCGAATCACCCGAGGCGGCAGATTTTTTTGGAATTGTTTTCACACGGGCTTTTCTAACTGCTTCAGGGAATCCAAGCCCCCCGTACTATTGAAATATTAAAATACAAGGTTGTAGTCCTTCCATTTTGTACCTTTTAAACTTTGTGATATTTGTTCTACCAACGAGTTTGATTTGGTAGACTTTCTTAAGTTATGCATTTATACATATGTTTTGTTTTAACAAGGCCGAAAAATAAATCATCATCATCGAATATTTTTGTTTACTATTTTCATCCTGGGTGTTTCTTGCAGACTCAATATTTTCCTCTCATTGTACCCATAAAGGCAAATCTTATTAAGTTGAATTAAAATGTTTCGGACAGTAGTAAAAAAGCTTTCGACAATACAATAGTAACGTCTTAGTCATCCAAACCAGCAAAAGCGTCGAATTCGCCTGGGTCTCTTTCGTCCATCCTCCCTTCGTCCCCTTGTTAATCATTTCCTTTACTCCGCATAAAATTGGGAAATGTGGTTTAGAAGTGGAACCCGAGTTTACGGCCACCCAGTGAATCAAGCCACGTGAGAAAAGAGTCCGAATTCGCCATGTACCACTAGCCAGTCTAGTAGATAACTAATGCCATCATGTAAACCACTAAATCTACTAATAGACCAATAACAAATCTGTCGCCATAAAGAATGTTAGTTTCCATGCCTGAAATGTGGCATAGGGCACAAGTCGAATTCCGCTAACTGAACGTTTACCTTGACTTGTGGCAAAGATCTAACCTTTATTTCACGATACTAACGAAGTGTTACATATATTTTCGATATTACAGCGCTGCTTAAAGTATACTTTAGCCGCTCAGGGGATCAAACGCAGCATGAATGGCGAACAACAATTTGTCTCGCATCATGTCGAAGGAAGGGTAACGGGGTAACTTCAGCATAAACATGCACGTTTCTACCCGAATATTTTGTTGCTCCACTTGCACGTCCCCCTTGTCTGAGGGTGCAATCATCATCGGGAAGGGTGGTATATGCAGCGTGGAGCCGTCTTCATCTTTACCTTTCTCCGAGCTGAATTTGTTGGTGATGGTCTTGACATTGGCCAGAGGTAATCTCTCCTGGTTACAAGCAAACTTGATAAACCTTGTCAGTTGACGGTCCGTAAAGGACTCGAGGGCGTTCCAAAAGAACTGGATGTGTTCCTCGTCCACCGTGAGCCCGGCTTGGTAGATGGTGTGGCTTTGGAGCAATTTGACGCTCACTTTCGGTGAACCACAAACCCGGAGCTCGAGCTCGTTGGGCGTATACAAGCAATGGAGAATCTCGATCGGGACCACGGTCGAGAGACCGGCTCTAATTTGGCAGATGTGACCACTGGCAGCCAGTTCTGACAGCTTGAATTGCAAGAGTAGATCGCAATATTCGGCCCGATTTTTGAAGCTCAAGTATTTGTTTCCCCCATTTGGGCACAGAGGCAATTCCAAGCCGCAGTTGGACTGAAATGTGAACCGGGGGAATTGATGCTCCTCGAGTAATGTGTCGAAATTGGACGGATCTTGGCAATCCTGGATGTCTGCCATGTAGTGGAACAGATTAGGATCCATTAACCGTAGGTCACTCTCGGCAATATGCTCGTGAAGAAGCGCTTTCCAGAACGAGGGAACCATGTCCAGAACGAAAGGAATGCCTGCCCGCAATGCGATCCCCATGAGTTGACCCCAAAATTGAAGCAGTTTCTCGTTCATCCAAGTCAGAGGGCAACACCGCAATTGATAGCGCCCTTTAAAAGGACCCGATCCTAGATAAGGTAGGGTAAGGCACAACACAGCTCCATGAATTTCCTCGGCCACGTGGGTAAAGAATTGTCGGAACGATCCACTTGATCCATGGACCTCCTCTCCCAGGAATTTCACCTTAAACGGGAACTCGGGATCGCTGCCCTGAGGCATGGCCACGCAAAATTGGGACGAGGAGACGTCCCTGAGTTGTTGCCAAGTTTGAAAGAACCAAGTGGCACTTAAACTCTCGTTGGTGGATCCAATACTCGTGATTGGGTTTAGAGAGACTTCAGGGGCCACTTGGTCCCTTCCACGTTGACAAGAGGCATTGAGAATTTGATTGAGATAGGTCTCTTTGTGGGAGAAGAACAACTTGGATTTGTGTCGGGTCAAGAAGGCTGCTGTACTCTGACGATTGGAGTGATCACACGACAATGGAATGTTGGGAATCAAATCCCTGAATACAGCCTCGTTCCAAGCCAAAATCAAGGCTGCGTGCTTGCCGAGCTCTTGATCAGATTGCGTATGTAGAAGAGAGAACTCTGATTTCAAGTGATCCTCAGGTGACAAGTGGACTTCTTGAGGGTGAATTTGGGACGGGTTGAGGTCAAGATCTTGAGCAGTGTCTTCCATCCAGTGTACCAATTGATTGTCACTCTCTGGAGTCCACTGCGAGTCGCTTTGATGAAGCTCCTGAGAGAACATTTGTTCCAGATTGTGGTCATATCCGCAGTTGGCCAAGGCCACCACAAAGGCCTGGATCTTGCCCGCCGCGCTCGCAATGACGAACGAGGTAAATTGTTTCTCAGTCAGGGTGAACAACTCATCTGTTGATTCCGTCTCTGAAGGTGCTATTCTTGTCATGGCTGTTTCTTTGAGGCTTTCTTCGTCTCGATCTTGGGCTTTGCTTCCAAACTTACCAAGAACCGAATTCAAGTCAGAGTCCGTGAGCAAAGTCACAATCACTTCGCGAACCTTGTTCTCAGGATGAGCTTGCATGATCTGCTGGCTGGTTAATGAGGATGTCCCACCTTCATTCGTATTACCTTTGACGAAAAGGCCCAAAGTCGATTGGAACACCTCGTGAATCGTGCTCGTAAACCGATTGGAGTCGAGGACTTTCTCTTTCAAAAACGTGTCCACAATCCTTTGGACTTGAAGGCTTTGACTGGCACACTCATAATTGCTGTTCAAGGTGCTAACCTCGGGTGTGACAGTCCTGTCGTTCACTTGAAAGGTTTGGCAAATCCATGGAATTGCTTGCAAAGTATTCACAGCTTGGTTGATGTTAGCGTGAAATCGCAGTTCCAAGATGATGGTTCGCATGGAATCCCGTTCACTCCAATGGAATCCAGACGACCGCAATCCGCCGAGTCGGGTCAAAGCCCGGTGTATCGTCGATTTCATCACCTCCACTTCTAAACGGGTGGGAAGCGGGCTGAGAAATATCCAGGCCGGTGGCAATGGCCGATTTGGTGTCGAGCTTTTCGGAGAGTAAGAAACTACGCCTGACTTCGATCCATGAAGGCATTGGTAGGCCTTTTCCAATCTGGAGTCAATTTTTGAGTGTCCGTGCGACGCGTCCCTGAACTTGGTGAATACGGTAAGTAAGAGCTCGAATGACGTTTGGAAGTAGATCGAATTTCGAACGGCCCCTCCTTTCCTGTCCTGTTCTTCCAACAACGCGAGCTCTTGACCCAAGTGCAAATTGATCTGTCGCAATTTGGTTGTTGAAAGGGGGACCTCATCAGGCAAGATTTGAAGGATTTGAGCCAATTGGTCCATTATTATCATCCTGAATGTGGGTGGGGCATCCAGCTGTAGAAGAGTCTGACATAATCCGAGCACAATTTCTTCGAATGGTTGTGAGCCGAGTTGTTCCACGCTTAGTTGTGTCATCTCGTGGATGAATCGCAACACCAAAGGAAATTGGAGAGGAATGCCGAACAGGTGTAAAATGGTCCCACTCTCGGCTCCTCCACCTTGAGAAATGCGAACCAAATTGGTCGGCAAGATGACCTCGGGAAATGCACGCTCATGCGAGTCGTCTCCCCCATTGACGGGAACAGGATATTGAAGCACGTTTTTAGCCGAATTCGTTCCATTGGGGCGGATCACACTACCGTTCATGGTTTGGATCTGAATCTGTAAATCGTCGGGGTGATGATCCCTTCCCATGGAGGATGGCAATTTCACATTCACCATGACGAAGGCAGTGTCGCGGAAATGGATCAGAGATTTCAGGGTCGAGATATCATTAATGACGATTTCCTCTGAGACGAAATAGTCCGAACCGTGAAATAAGCACTGACATACTAAATTCACGACCTCGAGCAAATGCTCCATACTTTGGTCTTGGTTTAGCTGAATTTTGTTCAAGATTCGACAAATCTCACTCCCCAATGGCTTTTCTGACGATAAGAAAATTCCTCGCCTGCTTCCTACTTGATGAGAAAGGATTTCTCTCCCGCTTCGAACCATTAGGTTGGCTTCCAGAATGTTATTGGTGCATGGCTCATTGGCAGAATCGTGATTGCTCATGATTTGCAGGTTTTCTAGATCAACGTCTTGGAGAAGCATGGTGCTGGAAGTCAACATGGAGAGCTTGGACGAGTTTGGATAGTCCGGAGCAAACTCTCCCAGATCAGATTCCTGGGCATGTCTATGTAGGTTCAAATAGGCTGAGCGACACCACAAGCGAGAAAGAACAAACTCTTGGCTCAAAAGCTCTCGGTGGATCAACGAGCTTTTGGCAATGCTCACGTTGATGCTGGATGAAAAAGTGGAGCCCTCGGCCTTTTGATCTTTGTTGGGCTTCGACAAATAGGGCAAAGGGTACCAAAATGAGACCAGAATGCCTTCAGATTTGAGGTAGGTTTCCACCAAAACGAGCTCCTCTTGCTTATCAATATCAAGCACTTCGCCCAAGAGCCCAAACGTCTTCAGTTGTGACGTGGAATAGAAATTGTGATGCGATGACTGATCGGTCAAGGTTCTGATGGACACGGAATCGCCTCGTTTGATTTGATCAATGCTAAGCTTCAGCAATTCCTCCTTCATGTCCTCTATGGTAGGCAAGTGGACGTCGGCTGGAATCCCGCCGTTTTCCTCGTACAAGAACTCCACCGTTTGCCTGGCAATGTCCGTCATTCCCAAGGACAATGCTCCTTTGATTTGTTCCAAGCCGTCTCTTCTCTCAGCTTCATTGCGGAAGCGTCTGCGAATCACTGGAAACACTCGGGTCTCCCAGGCTTTCACCAAAAGGCTATTGGCCGTCTCGGGTCGAGATTCGAGTTCCCCACCATCCGAGTCAACCCCTGCTGCATCCTCTTCGTACAGGTCTTCAAAATCACTGTCTTCATCCAGATTGATGAAATCCGGTTGAAAAGGACCAGTCCGTGCTTGTGGATTGCCATGTCGAGCCAACCGATGGGACAGCACAGATTCAGGGACCATGTTCGATAAGATCTTAATTTTCGGGGCGGGGCGAGATGAATACGGATTGGATCGGTGGTCACCGGCCAAAATCACGGTGTCCTCGTCAGCTGAGCATCTCCTAAAAGGCATGGCGTCATCACTCTCATCAGTCTCGGTCATGGATGGCTGTGGCGACTCTTGGTCATCCTCAATTATTAGGCGATGATGGATAAATTCAATTTGGCCAAAGTTAGCTCTGACTCTGGTATCCTTCTTTTGTAAATGAAGGACTGGGAACAGACCCAGAGGGACACCCTCCAGCTCTTGAGATAACCGGGTCCCGTTTTGTGTGAAGTAAAGCTTGCCCCAATTTTGTGTGTGTGTCGAATTTGGATCAAGATGAGATGGCTCCCAGCCAAGGCCAATGATGTCGCCAGGGCTCATTTGAAGCTCAAATCGAAGGGATCGCCATTGGAGGAGACTGGAACCATTGTAGTGTACCAATCTCCCGTTATTGTGAAGCAATACTGTCCCATTGGGATTACTCCAGCCCCCATCCTTCTTCTCTGCTTTGGGAGCCAATCCGATTGAAAGCATTGGCGAGGTTGTCTCTTCATGATGTTCGCCCAAGGATATGATATTGACTTCAAAATAAGCATTTATCCGGTTCAGTGGATATTGGGCATACACAAAGTTCCCGCGCGGCAATCCACTGGATAAACCTGGATCCGCGTGATAGGTAATCCCAGTGAGTCCGTAGGTAAAGAGCAATGATTTCAGAGGCGGAAACGCCAAGTTCACATTCCAATGATTGGTGAGCCCTGGTTTACCAAATGGTTTGCTTTCCAAAAGCGGAGGCTTGACGCAATCGCGATAGATGCCTCTCAAACGGGAGCAATTGATTTGGACTTTTTCAATATGATCCACCGCCCCTACCTCCTTTGCTAAGCACTTCAGCATATCCACGGCATGACAGGACTCTTGCATGAATCGGCTCGAGAACTCCTCGTCACGAGTGTATTGAGCCAAAACGGCGCAAGTTGACACACGAATCTCGGAGACCAGACGAGCGGTCATCAAGCGAAGTTCATGGTCATCACCTGAGCCCGGCAGCGGCGTGCTTAAGTGATCATGGCCGAGGGAGTTGGGAACCAAGAGGAGTTGACTCATTTTGATGATCAGCGGAAATAAAGGACGGAATGTCTCCACTAGGACTTGTTGCTGACTTTGAACGGAGCTTAACGGGATTTGAAAGCTGGGTTGTTCCACGTTAAGGAGGACCATAGCAGTGCAATGCTCCCAGTTCACACTTTGGACAACGCCTGGACTATGAATTCCGTGCTCGGACACCACTGTGATGTCCATGCCTTCCTTCAGGGTTTCTTGAAAGCTCCCCAAAATTGATAGACTCGCCAAGATTGTCCTTCCGAGCGAAAATATCTCCAAGAGCTTGTTTTGGTCGGCCGTGAAGAGAAGAGCCTCTTGGTTTAAAAAGTCACTGAATCTTTCGACCGACCTCTTCAATCCACTCAAGATTGTGTCAGACCAGAGATCTGCTTTCTTGAAGAGCAACAGACTGTTGATCAGCGACACTATTTCCGTCGCTAAAGTGTTGGCCACTTGAGAACTGACAAATGGACGTTGAGGGCTTGTCTTGAGGAGAACTCGATTCTTGTCCCGGCAAGTTTCCTCCATATGTAGCAATCTTTGCTCGGGATTCTGATCAACTTTATCTGGAGGCTCAATGGAGACGGTGAATCCATGTTGGGCCATTTTGGTTGCCTTTCGGAGCACCAACGTGGCGTCTTCGGTCAAAATCTCGGCTCTCTGGCTCCTTGTGAGCAGTTGGTCAATGACGACCACCCTCTCCATGGGTTCATTCCCCACTGGTCTGAAGAGGCGAAGTTCGTGATTCGAGTTTAACAACTTTTGCACAATGTCTTGAGCGCTTTCATCCTCACGCTTGTGAATGATCAGTGACAAATTGTTGCACTCACGCGCCAACTCAACATTGGGATTGGGTTCCAACTTTGGTTGGTCTTTGGATTCGGATTTGGTGGTTAAACGAGTGGAACGCTTTGAAAATGTAGCATGATGAGGCAATGAGGCCGTCACGCCTGGAACAATGAAATCGCCCATCTTGGTCAAGAGCAGGTCCACAATCTTGTCCCGAGCGGTTGAGTCTGAAGGCCACACAACTTTAATGTTCCCCAAAAACCAGTCTGGGACATGAACTTGATCACAGTCGGTTGAAGACATCAGGGGCAAGGCAATGTGACACAATCGCGTTATCGACAAAATCATCTTGGGTGAGAGCCGAGTTTCTAACATCAAAGCAAGCAGTGTGCTCACACATTTGGGTTTGCTCAGGATATCACGACCAATTTGGCATCTAACCAACGACGACAAGAGGGTGAGAACCTCTTGGAGCACGGAGCAGTTCATGAAGTTGTTCGATCCACGGGCGGCCTTTAGCAAATGGTTGGTCAATAAACTGGAGATTTGAGTGGCCAAACCAGCTCCCTGATTGATGGGAGGAGTGGACGATTCATTGTCCTCCCAATCAATGCATCGATGGGTTAAAACCTTGAAGCCCAACCAAGCCACTTCCGAGAGCCTGTGTTGGGCCGTTTGCATTTCCACGTCTACCTCGTCGTCGGAGGTTTGGTGGTAGCCGCATAACTTATCCAACAACTTTAAAAGGCCACACTTGACGAGACAGGACTCCTCGTCTCTGGAATAGGGAATGATGGTCAATCTGGCGATGTCAGTTTTGTATAGCTCTGGTTGACTTTCAATGAGTTGGACCAAGGTCAAGAGCGTGTCGGCAAAGGCCTCTTCAGTTTGAGTGACCAAGCTTCCGCAAGTGATCTCTTGGACCTTCATGCCGTGTTGAAGTATGGCGGAACTCAAGGAAATAATTTCTTGAGTCCCACCAATGGCATAACTAGAGCTCAATATTCCCTTCATAAGGGCCAAGGCCTGAATACGACAACGGCTTCGTTGCCTTCGAACTAAAGCAGCCTTGACAAAGGATTTGGCTGAGACGGCTTTCTCAGGGTGACTTCCAATGAAAGCAAAGAGCTGATCCAAGACAACAGATTCTGGGGTGCGATCATCCTCTTGAGTGGTCTTGCCCTTGGCCAAGTTTTCTATCACGGATCTGGCGGTGGGGATCTTTTTGACTTGTTTCTTCAACTTGGGGATCTGCAAAATGGAATCATCCAAGGATCGCTCGATCTCCACCGACTGTTGCTTGGTGATTCCCCGTCTGGAGCCCTTCTTGGGCCAATTTTGCAAACTTCGAGACATGAACGTCGGGCGATCCCCATTGCTATCCTCGCCATCCTGGCCAATGTTGATGGACACTTGCAAGAGAAGCTCAATTCTTTCCATGATGCCCTTCACTATTCTGGATGTGAGTTCGAGTACTGAAGTCTCGGCCATTCCGTTGGAGGCCTCCTTCTGCAGTTCCAATTTCAGCCGCTCGGTCACGTTTTGAAACCCGTCTTCGGTGGACACGCCCTTCAGGAAGCACAGTAGAGCCAACTCTTTCGATTTGGACTCATGGTGTTGGTAGTCAACGAAGAAGGCCTTATTCAGTTCCGTCATCTTCTCTCGGACATCATCCACTTCTGTGTTCCATTGGTTTTCCAACTCGGCCAAGACCTGCAACCTTCGCACGAGTGCGTGATACTTCATGTAGGTTTCTGAAATGATATCACAGAAAATGTAGTACTCTTGGGTCAAATCTTTCTCATGGGCGTCGAAGTATTTGATGAACTCTTGAAAGCCCAAATGCTTGATCACTGAGGACACGATGGCATCCTCTAGGCATTCGGGCCTTAAGATGGTTTTAACACTCGGTCGGAGTGGAGGCAATCGCGTTTCAGACAGATCTCGAAGCTTCGACATGAGCTTTGAGCACAACGGGATTCGATGAACATCTTGTTCCAAGAGGTCATCATCAGTGATGCTATCAAAACCTGTGGGCGAGCTTCCCAACGGGGATTTAGCTTTCCATGTGCATTGTTGGAGAAGCCGTGAACGAAGTAGTACTTCGCTCTCTTGTTCTTCTGCGGTAATAGGCTGACCTTGGAAAAGGACCCGTAGCATGTTGAACGTGGTGTACTCCAAGGACAAAGACAGCGACGAGAAATGGGAGATTGGACCGACTCCTGGAGGAATGTTGAGCGTTTTCACATGGATTTTGAAACCCCAGAGGGCCTTGTCGGGCACACCCTGTTCGCGACTGCTCCGCATTTCAAAGGCCACGGTCACCGAATCGCATTCAATGACTACAGCTTGGCTGGGCCAGCCACATCCCAGTACAGATTTGCTGCCAAAACCAAACGTGTTTCCGCCGAATTCTGAAATCTTCTTCCCGTTGACAGATTTGCCTTGGTATATGACTACCTTGTCGTAATCATATTGTGTCGAGCATCTGGGGTCAAAAAACAGGTAGAGATGCTTGCTCCCAAGAATGGTGAAGGTCTCTCGTACCTTGTAATTCTCTCTAAGCGGGTGGACACTCTCGATGATTCGTCCTTCGTCCCAAGGACAAGGAACAAAAGTACCAGCTCCATGATCTTGGTCAATCTCATCCTCGTCGTCTTTCTCTTCGTCCTCCAGTTGGTTTTGCAGATTGTAAGCAATCTTTCTGCACTCCAAATTCAGTTGGACCATATCTTGAATTGAGTGTTTAACGGAATCAAGCTCCGATTGGACTTCATGGTTACTCAATAGAACCACTGTGCTCAGCACACTACCAACGAGTGACGTCATGGACAACTTTTCAAGAAGCCGCAAACGAAGCGTGATTCCCTCGCCATTGAATTTGTTTATGATTGTTTCCAAAGTCCGACTAGTGACCTTCATGAGCGATGAGGCATCTTGAAGAATGTGTTGAATGACCCGTCGCTTGACGAACTTACTCGCAGGGCCAGTGCAAAAAGCCAATTTGAATATTACCGATTGGAGGAATCGGATCTCGGGCCAACTCTGTGGTAGAGTGGCTAATAGCTCGGTGGCTTGTTGTGGGGAACAAGAAACGACATTTTTGATGGTCTTGGTATGCTCGTCATGAATGTCCTTCATGATTTGGCTCAGGAAATCTCTAAATCCCAATTGCGCCACAATCTCCTCCTCAGTGGTGGCATGCAGGAGATTACGAGCGTGAATGTCAAGTAGTCGACTCTTCACAGACTGGAAGTTGTGAGTGGTCTTATCCTCCCTGACAAACTCCAAGTACGCCAACTGCCTTTCGTTTTCTGACCCGTTCATTTTGCAATGCAGAGCTCCGAGGGTTTCCACAACCAGAGCCACAAAAGAGGGACTAGATTGGCCCGATCTCAATATGCCGGTCAGGTGCTCCTTAAGTCCTTTGAGTTTTTTCTTGTCAGTATTATCATCCAAAGCAGTGTCTTCAATGGATCTTCTGACACAAGCCAGCATACAGGAGGCTGCTTGTGTGTTGGATTCCAGACTAAAG
This sequence comes from Tigriopus californicus, assembly GCF_007210705.1. Lineage (NCBI taxonomy): Eukaryota > Metazoa > Arthropoda > Copepoda > Harpacticoida > Harpacticidae > Tigriopus > Tigriopus californicus. The sequence continues at coordinate 16,441,760 of NC_081440.1, read as the reverse complement.
AGTTCAAACATCTCCAGAGCGAGGTGAAAAATTTCGGGATGAGAGAAATCCCTTTGCAATTGCTCCCTTGTCTCGTCGCTCAATTGCGAAGCTTGAACGGATGACGACATGGTCCGAGCGGCTACCGAAGCATATTCACTGAGCAGACCAACATGCCCCACAAGCACCGAGAGCACATCTTGGACACTTGCCATCATGACTTGAGATAAACACGAGGCCGTTGAAGACGATGAAATGAGGGGGGGAAGTGCGGAGATGTCAAGTTTTTCACCTAGCGACAATCTGCGTCTCAGGAAATGAATCGAAGTGAGACTTGAATTCAGATATTCGTCCAAGCAATGATTCGAAGCGGTCCAAATTAGGTTCCGATAAGGGTCGTAGCATGCACCCATACCCGACAGAGATGCACCTTTGTTCCATCCCAGACTGCTTCCACCAGAATCACCGACTTCGGATCGCCCCAAGAGCATCCCATCCCTCAAGTCAAACGACAAAGACACAGCCAACACCTTGCAAGGGGTCCCATTCCAATTCAGAGGAAAGAGAACTTTGGGTAGGTCTCGAAAGCCTTGATTCGAAGCTTGTTGAGACACCAAAAACGAAAGAGACGATCCGTCTGTCCAGGTGGCACAAATCTTGAGGATCCTGAAGGTGATGCCACAGCTCGTTGAAGTTGGATCCACTACAACGCTGCCGCTTGAGTTTGCGCTCGATTCTCGACCTTCATCAGCAGATGGCTCTGATGGGGCAATCTGACCAAGCAAGGTTCTCTTGAACAGGTCTCTTAGACTTGGTGTCTGGGAGGCGCATCGTTCCAAGATCGTTCGGGATCCTGTTTTGACCCGGGGTATCCCATCTAGCACGGCAATGACAAATGAGTCGACAAAGACGATATGGGCCACTTTAGTGCGATGGCGCTGATCCTCCGGGACTTTGAAGGATCGAACCCAATAGAAGTGCGTCCCATTAGTAAGCAGATTGAGTGTGGTCACATTTCCTTCAACCCGCATCTCAATCGGAACGTCTATCGATTCTAGAATGTCAAGATTGTTGGGGTCGATGAGGTTGGCCAAGAGTTTACTTGAGCCAATGTCGTAAGTCAAAGGCCGGTGAATGAGGATCTGATTGGCCATGGCCACAAACCCAGGGAGAAGGAGTTCATTCTTAGCGTATACGTATCCTCTCAAGGTTGAGTCATAGGCTGAACCCAGTTTGATCAACCCACTTCCAGTTTCGTGGGTCAGATACAGGAATGATCGGGAGCACGTCATGCTAATGCGATTGGTTTCTAGATCGCTGGCTTGATTGGGAAGAAACGCATGGCAAGGATACTTCCATGACAAGAGATGATGGTAGCCTAGTATCACAGAGGGTTTTCGAGGAACGCCTTCTCGCTGAAGGAGACGGGACACAATGTTGTAGACGGGGAGTTCGATGCCTACCGTGGGCGAGGACGGGGCTTGCGGAGGTTTTCTCTTGTGCAGAATGCGTATGCATTTCAGCACGCTACATGTGGATCTTCGGACACAGGCCAGGGTTACAAGAGTGCCCAACAATTGGTTGTTCATTGGGTGCCCTTCGTCCCCTGCATTGATCCATTGAGCGAGCAGATCATCCAATCCGTCGAGGGATTGGCCATCGTCCATAATGCTCATGGGCCCGTGATTTCGAATGGTCGTGTCCACCAGGTCCAGGGCTCGTTTTTGCAGGGCGCCATTCGTCTGAGAAGCTTCGCTCAGCAGCGGGAAGAGCAAAACTAGCGTCAATTGCGTAGAGATGTCTGCCAATTTGAGTTCATCGCTGGTTTTCGTGCTGGATTTTCTTTGGACCTCGCGCTGGAGTTTGAGCCACTTTTCTCTGGACTTCCATAGCTCACGAAGACCTTGAAGTTGAAATTCTCCTAATTGTGCCACAGGGTGTCGCTGTTGATGACACAAGTTCTCCAATTTCGAGCCCAGAGCCTGTGGAGCAATTTCTGGCCCATGAAGGAGTTGATGGACACTGCGGTCAAATTCCGTTTGATCATTCTGGCCATCAGGGGGACGGAGAAGATCGGCAAAATTGACCAGGTCGCCTTGAAGAAAAATGGAGTCCTCGTGGGTGCTTAGCCATGGAAAGTGTTGGGCGCCTAAACCCAAGAAGTTGAGAGGCGAAGATGACATCTTTGTTGTTCACTTATTTGTTTGGACACGGGCGATATGGCGTCGCATCATCTCGTTGCGATTGATCAGAGCTGACAAAGTTTACGTAGTCTCTTGCTCGTTTCTGATTTGACTGTTCTAATCCTTCGTTGGGCTTGACTGTCCTTCTTTATCAGATGTGTTTCCCGCTCCTCCTTCTCCTCCCTCTACTTCTCCTTCTCCCTCCCCTCTTCAGACAATTTGGCCTTTGAAGCCATTTCCAAGGCTTATTCCTTGCCGGCTTTCGTTCCTGCGTTCGAGTGGATCAAGCTCCAGTTCTGACACTGTGCACTCTCGACAACTCGAATTCCAGGCATTGCATGCTGGGCCTCACTTTTCCCCCTCAAGAGTTTTTGCAGTTGCCTTTCCCGACATCAGCTGATGGACTGGCTACGTTCCTCATGATGAGGACGGAGACAGAGAAGACCGGGGAAATCCCCAGGTTCTTGAATCCTTAGTCTAAGGGTCTAGCTAGGGCTTTTTATAATCGCACAAGAACAAATGCTCGACACGAAACATTAGGCATGGCTCAATTCTCGAACTACGTTAATTATCGGGGTCTTTTTTTACAAACTCGAGATCCACAATCACCCCCTTTTCTTCTTTTTAGCCTTTAATTCGTGTTCTGGCGGAGTACACGAGGAATCCAAGCGAGCGAAATGCTCTCTCATATTTGTGTAGCCGTGAAGGAGGAACCGCCTACTTATCCCAAGTCCGAGCCAACCAATTGTGTCTATTGGACCTTCTCCTGGCTTTGCCCTCATGTCAGCCTCCCCTGACTCGACTTATGGAACAACTACCAAGGTTGATGCCTCGTCCCTATTCGGCCGCTTCGACCATGAAAAAAGGTCATGTGGACTTTGTTTTCAACACTGTAAACTTCGAGCGTGAGAACGGTCGATTATTTGCTCGTCGCGGTGTTTGCACCGGTTGGCTAGAAGACCTTTACTCCCAAACAGTGTCTGAAAGGCCGAAGGTAACTTGAGACTGCAAACTCCTCAAAAAGACCCAAGATGACATATAAATCTGCACTGACTACCCCTAAAACTATAGATTCATGTATATGGGCGTAGCAATCAGAACTTTCGATATCCTGAGGACTTGACCAGCCCTGTCATCATGATTGGTCCAGGCACCGGGGTGGCGCCTTTCAGAGGATTTTTGCAGTGGAGAGAGGAGCGGGAAGTTCAAAAAAACGATGCTTCTCTTGGCCCCGCATGGCTGTTCACCGGATGTCGGTACCAAGATGCTGATTTTCTCTTTAGGTATTAAACACGAACGAAAAACACGCCCATAGATAAGGTGCGTTGCGTTTGATACACTGTATTTTCATTTTGCTTTGGTAGTGATGATTGGAAGACTTGGCTGGAAAGTGGAATACTTACTCGAATCTCATCGTGTTTTTCGAGAGATGATCCACAAAGTAGTGTCAAATATGTCCAGCATGAGATCAAAAGGAATTTCAAAGACGTGCTTGATTTTATGGAATCGAATTCGAAGGCCACAATTTTTGTATGTGGCGACGCTCGAAATATGGCGAAGGATGTTCAACTGGCCTTGGTCGATGGACTCATAGTTGAGAAAGGTATAAAGATTTGGAATTTTGAATGGGCTTTATCGTGCCGAACTGATTCTAACGATTTTCTTTGGTTTTTCATCCTTAGGAATTGATAAAGCCGGAGCTGAGTCTATTATGGCAGATTGGATCATGGCTAAGCGATATTTGCAAGACATTTGGACCTAACCATACACTATCGCTATTTCTTCATTCTTGACGGTGGAAAGTGTCTGAAGGAAAAAGTGACCAATTTAGACGAAACTTCATGAAATACCATTAAAAAGCCTTATTCATTCCTTTCAATTGATATGGACCAAACAAGAAGAGCCAACCGTTACAAAGTGAATGCTAGTGATATGAATAAAATAAATCGTGAGCAATGAAATATTTCTTGTGTCTTGGGTTTTTTTTTGTTTGTTTTTTCACGGCGTTTTCTAACCGCTACAGGGAATGCAATCCCCAGTACTATTAAAATGAAAGGTTATAATTTGTCTATTTATTACCTTTCAATCTTCAATCTCTCATTCCTGTGATGTTCCTAGTGAGACATCTTTGGACTTGTTCGACCTTTTGCAAACCTGCTGAACTCATTGGAGCCCAAATGGGTGAAGCATATTCAAGATGCGGCTGGGCAATCGACTTGAGTTAGCATCGTGATGCTATTTCTGGTCAGTTTTTTCTCTCGATATTACGTAGTAGGGCTTTTTACAAATTTGCTCGAATCGTCATTCTTATTGATTGAACTGTCGTAGGTTTGCAAGTCGGATTTTCTCCTTGAGGCAATCAATTATTTATTTTTCTAACCCCGAATTTTCGAATCTTTGACAAATGTGTTGTTTCAAGAAGCCAAAAGATAACGGAATCTATAGTCGATGACTATTGTCTGAATATATTTCTCTGTATATAATACTGTATATTGTGGATAAATCATGTTCATATGCTCATGTAGGGATGTCGAGGTTAGTCTTGATTATTAGAGTATCACACAAACGCTACTGTTCTGAGCGCTTCCAGGTCTCGAATGGTGTCCACTGTCGTCATCTCCGTCCACATCAGCTACAGAGCAAATTGGAACATGCGTTGAGTCTGTTCCATCCAAACACAATGGACCCTCAAAGCAATTTACCTACGTTTATTTACCTTCGAGAGCCTTGATTGCTTGTCGATATTGATCATCCGTATTGGCACTATAGACGGCCTTGACCACGTGGGTGGAAATTCGAGATCGGTTCATGGACTCGGCATGTTCCAACATGGTCTTCACGTGGTCCTGAAGGTGGCCAGCCCCGATAAGCAATTGGTACATAATGTATAGGACAATTGCTAATTGATATCTCTTACGCATTTCTGTTGCAGCCTGGCCGCAGTTTTCTTGAGAAGCAGGAGTTCCACAATAACGGATTGCTTCTGAGGATCCACAACTCTACCGTTCATTTGAAATCCATTCATCAGGTTGGCTGTCCTAGAAGTCAAAAGTCAGTAAATCAGTCAGAGCTTATTGTTACTCTCCCCCAATACATTGAGAATGAGGGCACGCTCGAGTTCGTTCGGCCTCTATTTCTTACTTTGAGAATACCCCTCGGTCTTGCTTCAGCATGTCTTTGGTGGAGAGGCCTTTGCGTTGGGCCACAGCGGATTTCCGAACGTTTTGACGACCCCACAATTCAACGTTGACGCATCCGTTGTACAAGTAGTCAATGAGTTGCTGAGTGGCGGGGTAGAAGGAGAACTTCTTCTTGTGGTTGAACTCGGGATTCGGGGTGAACGAGATCTTTTCAGTTTCCGTCTTCTCGTCATCCAAGTACATGGTGTACTTGCAATACACATCCTGAGTATGAACATGGCCGAATGAAGAGCGGTTCAAAATGGTCAAGATAGGGTAGATTTAATCTCACTTTGTATTTGTTAGGGAGGCCATTGCAATTGACAATCTTGAAATTGAAGTTCACATGCTTGCCTACGAGATCACTAGGATTCTCATTGTAGATGTCATCAGTGGCCTTGTACTCGTCGCCGTTCTCCCCGCCTTGGACTGGAAGAAGTTAATTTGCGTTGTATTGCGCGCGCTTACCATGTAAGCCACAGTTTGAAGGAACACGGGTACCGCGCCAATGAGAACTTCCTCATTAACATCGACCTGGAACGGGTCGTTCTCCTCGGGCAGATCCCATTCATCCTCTTCCTCCTCGTAGTTACTGTACATCTCCTTCATCAGGTACAAGCGATTCAGGAACTTCTCTTTAGGCCAAATGAATTCAGTGCCATTCTCCAAGTTCTTCATCTTGACGCACACTTCGGGGGTGGTGCTCTTCATGTTGTGGTTCTCAAAGCCTTCGTGCTTACCCTTGAGTTTGCTCAACATCTCTGGCGAGATGAGCATGATCTCGAACTTGACCCGTTTATCCAGCTCTTCCGAGATGGAATTGGCTTCCTCCACTGCGGGCATGCACTCGATGAGTTGTTCGGGGAGGACCCCGTCACCCATGCCTGGCTGGTTGATGTTGATGCCGGCTTTGGCGGCGATTTCCTCCTGCGCAAACTCGAAATTGATGGGTGGGTACTTTTTCTTGTCAATACCCGGCTCGTTCGGATTTTGGAACAACCAAGTCTGCGTGGATCCAAACACAAGTCGGTCATTGTGATCTAGATCGGTCTCTCCAGCAATGGCCGTTCCATTGACCAAAATTCGGCAATCCTTCTCCTTGGGCTTGATGGTGAATTTGTCCTTGTTGTTCCGGATGATGGCGTGTTCTTGGTGAATACTGTTAGAATTCATTCCATGAAGAATGCTCAACTGATTAATCATATCTAGGCGGCAGCTTACCCGGCGCCAACCATGCAAATGTCCGAGGTTTGACCTTTCTGGTTGCCAATTTCGGTGCTGTCCTTCTCGACAAAGTGAACGATGCGACCACTCAGTTGGGGATCCACATTTAAATTGTACAGATGTGGGACCGTCTTCTTTTTCTCGTCAATCTTGGTTCGGGCATGATCCACGTGGAGCGTTTTATGTTCTGTGTAGGCTTTCAGCTTCTCCTCGTAGCTTCGCTTCATATCCTCCATGTTCTTGGCATTTTCCGCCAAACTGGCCTTTAGCTCCTCTTCCCATTGGCTTTTGACAGATTCCATATCTAAGAAAATACGAGTTCATATTTACTAGCAAGATCGTCCTTGATTGCTTGAGAGACGGTGCTTGTCAAGTGATTTGATTGGGGGGGAACGAGAAAAGCGTACCTCCTTTGCTGACCACGTCTTTCCCGGTGAAGTCCTTCACATCTTGACCGTTCAAAAGCAGCAAGAGCCTTTCATTCTCGGCCTTCAGCTCGCGTAACATTTTCTCGGTCTGATCTTCGTTGACGGTGGCCTTGGTTTTGANTGCTCAACTGATTAATCATATCTAGGCGGCAGCTTACCCGGCGCCAACCATGCAAATGTCCGAGGTTTGACCTTTCTGGTTGCCAATTTCGGTGCTCTCCTTCTCGACAAAGTGAACGATGCGACCACTCAATTTGATTGGGGGGGAACGAGAAAAGCGTACCTCCTTTGCTGACCACGTCTTTCCCGGTGAAGTCCTTCACATCTTGAGTGTTCATTTTACCGCCGTTCAAAAGCAGCAAGAGCCTTTCATTCTCGGCCTTCAGCTCGCGTAACATTTTCTCGGTCTGATCTTCGTTGACGGTGGCCTTGGTTTTGATTTGTTTAGCACGATCAGCTAAAAAAAGGGTCAGTAGTCCGTCCCATGAATTGGAACATTGCCAATAACCATTGAAGCTCTTGACTATTACCAAATCTGAGTGTGGATAAACTCTCATCGTAGTTGATATCGGCAGGGCTGATGGCGGCAATCATGACCGTCTTGCTATTTCCTCCCAAGGCATTTTGCAGTAGTTTGGTCAGAACCGAGTCTCGATACGGAACACGAGACTTCTTACCGGTCTCTTCGTCGGCCAAGGCATGGATCACGTTGCCCAAACACGACAAGGACTTGTTGATACCCGCTCCTTCTTTGAGTCGATCGCCCGTGGCTCCAGTCGAGTCCACCCGCTCACTGTGTTGGATTGATAATTGATTCAGGTAGATATTGAGGGGATATTTTACGTGCCATCAATGGTTACCGCTTACCTGCCGGCCAGATCGACCAAATTAATGACGGCCCCTTTGGACATTTCCTTGCCCGCGGCATTCTTGCTGATCTGCACAAAGTTGATGCCTACGATGGTGTGTGCGCGGGAGGACGTGGCATTCATGTTGGTGCTGGCCACCGTCCGGTTCACGGTACCCTCGTCCATTTTCTCCACAATCTCCTCATAACTCCCCACAACCACCTCTTTGAGTCCATCAGCTGGTTTGGTTCCAGTTCAAGAAATCGGTCAGATGGGGATTATTCGCCGGAAAAAAAAATACCATAGTTGGTTCTCACCGTAAAATCCTTTCTTGGGATGCTGGCGGACCTTGAGCCCGCCCTTCTTTTTCCCGGCCTTTGGATCAAGGAGGTCGTGCACCACCTCGTTGTAGATTTCCAGCATTGAGAATTTCACCTCAAACACGCAATTGGAACCATCTCGAGATTTGATTTCCTTGAAGAGCTCCTCGCAAAGCAACGGAACAATGCCTTTATTGGCGCCGTAGCCGATAACTGACCACGATTTGCCCGACCCCGTTTGACCGTAGGCAAAGAGTGACGAGTTTAAACCTTTCCACGCATTCTCCAGGATGCCACGGCCGATCTCATTGAACACTTTGTTCTGAAATCAGATTATTTAGGGATTGGATCATCCTGGTGTTGGCTTTGAATATGGAGATGCCTAGATCCCGCATCTCTACATTAGCCCGACCAATGAACGTACCTGATCGCAAAACTTGTCGCCATTTTTGCTCTTCTTATCGGATTCGGTGTAGCCGTCTTTCCTGTCCTTGCACCCATCAAACGACCAATACGAGTAGTCGAAAGCGAATTTCTTGTCCTCCTTGGTCTCGGGATTGGTAATCACCGTGGTGTTTCCATTCATGCCAATGATCAACTTGGCTCTCCGATCTTTCTCCCGTTTATTGAACGGTCTGACCCGCACGGCCACCTTGACATTCTCGATATCGCCATCCCCGTCTTGACCCATTATGTACGGTGTCTTGGTCTCTCTATAGTCCGTGTTTGTCCGTGTCGACGGTGAAACGGCTTCGGATTAACTGAAACCCGACTTGTCCGACGCAGAGGGCTCGTTGAAGTTGTCTTGGGGACATTCGGGGCCCCTTTTAACAACACCACCCAATGAGAGAAAGCGGTCGTCATGGAGACGCGAGTATAACACGATTGTCATGCAATCTTGGATGGAGGAGCGAAGAAAGCTGGCCAGGCCTCCAATGGTACACTCGAGAGAGGTATTAGCAGACAACGGAAAACTAGAACTTGAGCTCCCTGCTACGTACTTCTTTCGAATCCGAAAAGCGATACACCACTGAACATGCGAATCGTAATTATGAATCTCCAATAATACTTCGTCCTCGGGTTGGTAAGAAGGCCGACGTTTCACTCACGTTGAGCTGAACAGACATGAATAATTTAATTCAAACTTGGTTTCAAAAAGAAAAAAAAAATGTGTAATAGGTTCAGGATTTCGCCACGTACACTAGCTTGGCGATTTGATGAGTTCTTGAGTATATTTCGTTTTTGTGCGCTTGGATAACGATGATTATGGTGGCGAATACCTTTCAAGGACAAGATATAACAGTCTGATCGTATAATAGTGAAGGAATGTAACAGCACTGGAGAACACTGATTGGCCCTGGGAACCCTTCCACCACCACCACCACCCCGTCCTCTCATACTATGACTAAAAGGCGTGTAAACCACCCAGACCCACAACTTCGTCTTCACATTGTTCATTGACACCGGATCGGACCTACTATCTCTCTTCATTCAGGGTGCTCTGCTTCAAAGGCCCATCATGGTGGACTTGGTCCACACTCACAGCTCACTTTTGACGGAAGACGATGTTTGGACCCGTGGACAAATTGCTGCCGCCTGATTGGCCAAATGATTTCAGATTATGCCACGGAGTTGACGGTTAAGGTGGAGTTGAGCGAAGCGCTGGCAGAGGCTTGTTGGTTGTGCGCAAGATGGTCTTGGACCCGACCAATTCGGTGGAGATGAGCGGCCCGTTGTCGGATGCTTTCGATGTAGTCGAATTGGGCCCCGCTCAAGGCCGCGTCGATCACGGACTGCGGGATCCACCCCTTAAGATCGGTGTCTAAAAGCCATTGGAAGGTGCATTCGTCCGGCTCACCGGGTACGGGTCTCATGGCCCATCCGCCGGGGCCATTCTCGCCTCTGAAAAGAGAAATTGGCCAATGAGGGGCGACCATTGTGAATAGATAGAGAGCGGCGATTATTACGACGAAAGAATGCAAATTCGTCTTTCCTGCTTCTTGCCATACTATTGTTCTTGCTTTGGCAAGACGGGCCGGAACATACCTAATTTTTCACCTAGCCTAATTTTTAAATATGCAGATGTTGATTGCTCATGAGCACCGTTCGGGTATGGCAGTCAAATGTAGTACACAATAGTGCTTCACACACAAAGCCTTGCTTACGTCAAACCAAATACCAGGTGCAATCTAGAACGTAGAAGGCTTGGGCAATCAATGATGTATGATGCAATGTATGCATGGAGTCATAAGTCCATTACGAAAATGCATCAGCCACCCAATCTTAGTCTACTTGAGCAAAGTTAAACTAAGTCAACGCAATGAAGTGACATCTATATCTACCTTTGACCACGACAAGCTTTGGCTCGATCAATTGCGTATATCCTGACCGCTCCAAAGATACAATGAGAAACACGAGTAAGTTAGCTTTGAACATCCCACGAGTTTCGCCAAGTGGTCTCTCGAGATCACTTGATTGTACCCGTACAACCGGTGTTCTCCATCCCTTCAACGTCAAGTCCCTGGGCTCTCGGGAAGAACTCGCTTGCTCCTTGATCCTCTTACCTGACTTTTTTGGGTTGACTGGGCATAGCTGGGTGCTGAATGGACACCCCCGACGAGAAATAGGATCCTTCGATGACTTGCCAATACCGAAGGTTGACAAAGTCCCGAGTGCTCACCATTCCTCCGGCGGCTTCGGCGGCCACCTGATAGCTGATATCAGTGTGGCTATCGATCGGCTGAAATGAAACGATCAGTGGAAATAGTTGACATGTATAGTAGGTACATGCTGACTCCGTCTTCGTTACATTTCGTGGGTAGAAATGGGGAGCACGGAGTGGGTCTCAATTATGAGGTTCAGACGTTTGTGGCAATCGAAGTCAATGAATTTTTTATAAGCTCAACACTAGCAGAAAGAAACAAAGATCGACAATCCACTTTGTGTGGACCAATTTGAACCCGTGAGTCAAACGCCACTTTGAGTCGCCGGCGACAACAATTTGGGATCTCGTACCTGAATGGTTTTGCATTCTTTGAGTGTGGGATTCCACGATGGGACATCCTCGATTTGATAGAAAAGCTCCTCTAAAAGCAACTTCGGAGGAATCATGACCTTTCCCTGAAATATAAAAGAACGTTTCACATGTATCTACTACTTTTTCAACTGGCGCACCACCTTTCATGCAGTACTTGGGGTTGACCCGTAAGAACGAAGAACTTACAGTGAGTTTGAATACTTTTTTGTTGCCTCTGATGTGCTTCGAGTGAACCGTGTCCCCGTGAGAATTTCGTTTTTCTAACTTCCAATCTGACGAGTTCAGGAGTCGCCAAGCTTCCTCTAAAGTTTCTTGGCCGCGCTTACGGTATTCCATCTCCTGAAATCGGACACCCAAAAATACATGGAATGATTACTTCGATTATTGTTTCAAAAGATCATTTGTGACTGAAAAGTTCGCGGATTTTGTGACCGACACAAAGAACGTCAACCAATGCCAAGCCCGTTAGGTCCCAATGGGGAAACAAAACCCCGAAAGAAATGGTCAAGAACAACAAACAAAAACTTGGTCTACCAACGAGTTGGTATTAGCCGATCTAAATCTAAGAAACCCCTGAACATAAGTTGGTCATGGATTTTGCAAAAAAATCCCGATCCGAATGATTTTCGACTGAGCATTGGGTCAATTGTTGTATACAGCTGCCTCAGGTAGGAAGACAGAGGTTCATTAACTTTCGGAGGCACGATTTCACATAGATGATTTTTCAATGTAGAAAAGGTTCATGATTTATCTTACAGGGAGTTGAATCACAAGCTCGTGGTCAGACTCGTCCTGGTCGTAAGAGAACGACACCAGGGACTTGAGTTGCTTGTGAAAGGATCTCATGGCTAATGGACGACTCGAAAGGTTCCCCCAACGTAAAATATTATCCCAATAAAATGGGACCTGGACGACAACTGAAGGACTGGTTCTCTTTTGACGATCAAGATCGAAATGAAGCCCCTCAAATTCAGGTCAAGGAGCACAACACGAAGA
>NC_081440.1:16421997-16425488 GCF_007210705.1 Tigriopus californicus | reverse complement strand
TCTTGAACAAACTACCAAACAAGAAATCCTGGCAATTTTGAATGAGATATCTAGCAACATCGAAAATAAAAAAAAACCTGTGGATTACTGATAGCATCAATTAAAAAATCACAGAAGCTTGTTAGTAAAATTGATTTACTTTTTCAATGACATCACATTATTAGTGGCATGTTGGGAAACCATTAGCTCGTCTCAAAATGTAACTGATTATTCCCACATCAAATTATGATCTTTTTTTTATTATTATTATTTATACATTTGATAACTGATTACTTGGGAATTGGCTAGTGTCTTTATAAAATCAACAATAAAAGTGATGCGATCAAATGAATTATTAAAACTAAACGTAGGATACCAGAGCACTTCGTGTGACAGGCAGCGACAACAATGCCATCTAAGTACTTTATTGTTTGAACAACTCATACATCAAGTTTGATGCTAAAGAGTATGGGCTAAGAAATTGGGACTTGATTTCTTGGAATAAAAATCAATTCAGTTCTCTGTTTAGTGGCATCGCTGTTATTTGCTAAATTAAAACTCTTATCACTAGTGATATTGAAAATATTCAACTTTAAGACATATTGTCCTTGGCCCGACATCCCTTCGGAGATTTGGCGGTCACGCACCTTTGTCCGGCTCCCAGCCCAATACCATCATCAACGACGGGAGCTGACAAAAGGATCTGTTCAATCTGACCCACCACCCACTCTACTGCAATAACCAAGATTTTCATCATTTACATCTACCCAACTGCTTATGTACGATCTTTGCTTACTTTCTTCCCTTTTTTCATGTGCACTGAACCAACTCTAGTCATATTCACTCTGGTATTATAATCTAGTCAACTATTTTATCATTCTGAGCACTTCGTTGTTTTATTCTTGTAACGATTTTTGTGTAGGATTTCATGAAAACGGTTTGGTACATTTTACAATCGAACATGACCAAGAGCCGCAATAAAGGTTACTATTATGAATGATGTGTTCACCAACCTGTGTGCCAATAAGTGCCAATAAATGTTATGTTTGGGAGGAATGCCGCCCGTGGTTTCTCAAGTAACACAATGTCATGCAGTAAGTAGAGAAGGGCAGAAATAATCCCAGAAGATGAAGCATAATTCAACGTATGGGCGTGACAGCAAAGCAATTCGTAAGTTTGCACGATTCAGAGCTAAATTTTTGTATCATCCGCTTTTTTATTTCTTGTTGAATCTTCTTGGGGTTAAGTTTGGATCAATAGCACCAACATTGGCCAATTGATTTGGAAAAGCGTCGTTTGGGAGCTCCTCTAGGGACATCGTTTTTGCAATTGGGGTAGTTGCTTGCCAGCCACCAAGCCTTGGATTATTTTTCAATATGCATAGGTTTAATCTTGATGGCCATTCCTTTAAAAACGCTTTCCTCATGATTTCAAGGATTTGAAGATTCCTCCGATCAACTACTTTGAGAAGATTATTCATTTTAAATAGTGGCTCGGTGGGACAGTCAATTAGGATTATCATCCATTGAATGGCTCTTTTCGTAGTTGTTGTTGTGTGTGTTTGTTGACTGATATTTCCCGATTATATAACAGGTGTCTTGAGCAAATTTTGCTACGTGACATGATTAAATGTCAATTTTCAGTATTGCCCAATATTTCATTTTTAATACTTCAACCATACAACTCAGGTTCGTATTTTAGTCTACCTAACCCGTTTGAAGTTACTTTTTTTACGTTAGTGGGTACTGATCTTGGGGTTCGGTTTTTGCATACCTAAAAATTTGCTCGACTTTTCCTCCATTTTCTTTCGTTGCCGTGCTATCTCCTTAACTACTAAACAACCACTTATTTCAACGACGATGATTTCATCATGACTTTGATTTTCCTCACATTCAATGTCATGTGCGTAGTTAGGGAGTTGCCCTTATGAAACGCCGGGTACGTCAAAGCAGGAAAGCGCTTACAAGGCTTCCCCACTCCCACAGGATCGGACGCAACAAAACTTTAGAAAAAAAGCTAAAGTGTTCATCGTCTTGCCATATCAGACGATTCTTATGAAGCGACAAGGCCTCTGTGTTCTTACGGTTGCAGTGAGAGGGTGTTTTCTTTTGAAACGCTTGGCACTCTGACTAAGGACCCCTCCTCCATTTCATCGCCAGATTCTTCAGGCGACTCCAGAGGAGAGTAGTAGTTTGCTACCGAGCCTTCAACCTCGTTGGCCTCGACGTATCGCTGCAAGAGTGTGCGGTCATTGACCAGAAGTGGGCTCGTTCGGTCGCTGTTATTTGCTAAATTAAAACTCTTATCACTAGTGATTTTGAAAATATTCAACTTTAAGACATATTGTCCTTGGCCCGACATCCCTTCTGAGATTTGGCGGTCACGCACCTTTGTCCGGCTCCCAGCCCAATACCATCATCAACGACGGGAGCTGACGAGAGATCTGTTCAATCTCACCCACCACCCACTCTACTGCAATAACCAAGATTTTCATCAATTACCTCTACCCAACTGCTTATGCACGATCTTTGCTTACTTTCTTCCCTTTTTTCATGTGCACTGAACCAACTCTAGTCATATTCACTCTGGTATTACAATCTAGTCAACTATTTTATCATTCTGAGCACTTCGTTCTTTTATTCTTGTAACGATTTTTGTGTAGGATTTGATGAAAACGGTTTGGTGCATTTTACAAATTGACATGACCAAGAGCCGCAATAAAGGTTATTATTATGAATGATGTGTTCACCAACCTGTGTGCCAATAAGTGCCAATAAATGTTATGTTTGGGAGGAAAGCCGCCCGTGATTTCTCAAGTAATACAATGTCATGCAGTAAGTAGAGAAAGGGCAGAAATAATCCCAGAAGATGAAGCCTAATTCAACGTATGGGCGTGACAGCAAAGCAATTCGTAAGTTTGCACGATTCAGAGCTAAATTTTTGTATCATCCGCTTTTTTATTTCTTGTTGAATCTTCTTGGGGTTAAGTTTGGATCAATAGCACCAACATTGGCCAATTGATTTGGAAAAGCGTCGTTTGGGAGCTCCTCTAGGGACATCGTTTTTGCAATTGGGGTAGTTGCTTGCCAGCCACCAAGCCTTGGATTATTTTTCAATATGCATAGGTTTAATCTTGATGGCCATTCCTTTAAAAACGCTTTCCTCATGATTTCAAGGATTTGAAGATTCCTCCGATCAACTACTTTGAGAAGATTATTCATTTTAAATAGTGGCTCGGTGGGGGACAGTCAATTAGGATTATTCATCCATTGAATGGCTCTTTTCGTAGTAGTAGTTGTTGTTGTTGTTGTTGTTGACTGATCTATTTCCCGATTATATAAACAGGTGTCTTGAGCAAATTTTGCTACTGTAGACATGATTAAATGTCAATTTTCAGTATTGCCAAATATTTCATTTTTTATACTTCAACCATACAACTCAGGTTCGTATTTTAGTCTACCTAACCCGTTTTGAAGTTACTTTTTTTACGGTAGTGGGTACTGATCTTGGGG
>NC_081440.1:16415480-16420997 GCF_007210705.1 Tigriopus californicus | reverse complement strand
AACCCGCTTCGATGTTTTAAACATAATTACAAAACTGCCCTGCAAGTCCAGCCACGGATTGGATGAAATTTCCAATAATATATCAAAAAATGTCAAAGAAGTAATTGCAAGACCCTTGGCACGCCTTATTAATATTTCTTTGATTAGTGGCTACATCCCCATCGAGTGGAAAACTGCCAAAGTGTTGCCCTTTTTTAAAAGCGAGATAAGGAGAGTATCTCTAACTATCGCCCCATTAGCATCTTGTCGTCCTTGTCCAAAGCCCTTGAAAAGGTCGTGTATTCACAAATATTTGCCCCTTTTTTCCGAACGGCATCTAACTAATGTTCAATTTGTGTTCAGGCCAAAACATTCTACTATTCATGCCATACACAACTTTTTGCAAAATATATCTGATCATGACGATTTCAGATATTCTGTTGGGATATCTATTGACTTAAAAGAAGGCTTTGACAACGTGAATCACGAAATGCTGGTCAAGAAATGCAAAGATACGCCTACAATGCTAATGTGTTACGCTGGGTTGAGAATTATTTAGAAAATAGACAACAGCAAGTGCTCATTAATAATAATTTGTCTAAGCCTGCCACCATCACATGCGGAGTGCCTCAAGGAAGTATCTTAGGCCCACTTTTGTTCTTGATTTACATCAACGATCTACCGAACGCGACTAATTTTGAAGTAACAACGTTCGCGGACGACACCACTCTGCAACACTGGAAACAATCTACAAGTTACAGAAGTTGAAGCCAGTCATAGCCTTAAAAGCCTTGCAAGTTGGCTGAAAGTAAACAAGCTAGTGTTGAACTTAGGTAAGACCAGGATGTTAGTTTTTAGTCCTCGAAAGGTAATCAGTGGTTTTAGGTTAAAACTTAATGGCCATACTGATCAGCAGGTTGGCCCAAATGATGTTGAGAAATCTGTCAAATTCCTGAGACTAAACATAGACAGTCAGTTGAATTGGAAGAATCATGTAAGTCTAGTCAGAAACACTGTCAGGAAAGTGACGTTTACCCTTTTCATGGCTAAACAGGCCATTCCAACTAAGCTAAAATTGTTACTTTATAATGCACTCGTCAGGAGCCGGCTTGAATATGGGATTGAATTTTTTGGCTCAAGCTCGGCAGTTAAAAGTCCGTACCATCCAGTGGATAGTGGGGGCAAAGTCACGGTGTCACACAAGTGATCTATTTAAGAAATGGGGAATATGAAAAATCGAGGATTTAGTCAGAGTAAATCAATTAAGATTCATGTACAATTGTTTTTATAAAAATTTGCCTGACATTGTCAACAATCATGCTTACAAAGAAATGCGAGGTAGCACAAAACGGTTCTACTTACGTCATGTCAAACTATGCTGGTATCAACGACTGCCGGGGTGTATTCTTTTCCAACATGTTGGAACAACTATATTTTAACAAATGACATTAAAATTACAAGCCTACCTAATTCCCTGCGGGGATGGACCCAATATTTGACGGACACAAGCACGAACTCTTATATAACCAACTTTAACATAAATAAGTGCTTTTCCTGTACCTAATTCTTTTCTCTCAGTAACTCAGACATCCTAGTGAACCAAGTCAAGCTTGAGATCTTCGGCGTAGGAACGGGAACATCCCAGGTTGGAAGCTTTTGTTACCGGACCAACGCAATTTGAAGAACTGTCACATCTCAGAGTCTCAACTAGTCAAGGTGGCCCATGAAAACAAACCACATGGTTTATGAGCCAACCTAGGGATCTCATACATTTTACTATCCATTCTGTTTTATTTTTCCCGTTTTATACTAATCTATCTTTAATATTATCCCGAGACCCTAAATAAAACATCATCATCATCATCATAAACAGAGGCAGCAATTGTCCTTTTCATTGATCGGAGGAAGCGCCCTCTGCTTCGTCTAGATGCGGACAAACACGTAGAAACTAGAGAATACGCTCTAGGATGCCAGATTTTACCAAGACATTATTAAATGAACAATGGATTGTTTATGTAACACAGCCAATAAGCCACCAACTAATAGGAGAGACGTTTGAGATCCTCTAGCAGTAAAATTCCAAACATTTATGAAAAAAATTATAATCAAACATGAAGCTGTGTACTGGATGATTGATAAATGGCCAACACTTTGGCCATCATCGTTTTTTTACGAAACAGTATTAAGAAAGGCACTTTCACAAGTTTTGGGTGACTATATCTAGGAACATCACTGTTGCCAAACTTTCCTTTACTCTTTTTTTAGCACAATTGAATGGAAAAAGATAATGATGAAAGCTGCTGGTTTGTTTCAAGTATATGATTTACAGCTCTCTGTTTATTCCTGTTTGGGTTTCAAAAGTGTTCGTAATTTTACCCTTGTAGGATTTGAAATGCCTCTCAAAAGGGTGCTTGGTGTATTTATGGCGTTGAAATAGATCACCAATAAGTTGTTCAGTGAAAAACCTAGTTAAAGTCAGACATCTTAGAGTGTTTGTCCGCAACAGGAGGAGGGAGAGGAGAATCAAAAGGACAATACTAGCAATAGGGCATGTCAAGTGAAGGATTTTCAAGGAAAAATGGGGCCGGCACCCTGATTTTTCGCGTTTTGAGGAGGGAGAACTAAGACAAACATCACAGCCAACTCGCACTATCTGCCCATTGAATTTTTCATTCATCGAGCGATTTTGAGTGTATTACACAACCCAACAAGATGATATTTTGGCTCAAAACCACCATGCAATTTGCTTAGCCAAGAATGAAAAATGGAATAAATGTCAAAATTCAATGCATGCACAGTGCAGTTGGGCTAGGCATGTTGTCTTTGATTTTGCTCTGTTTTCGGATTCAGGTCGGATTGACCAACAATTTTCGGATTCGGATTTGGTCGCATGAAACATATCGTTTGGATTCAGATTCGGATTGCGTTTGGATCCAATCCAAGTCCAAATTGCAAGATAAATTAAATGAATGTGAATTTGTTTTGAGAATGGTTACTTTCACAAATCTCTAAATGTGAGGGAAAGCAAACATCATCAAAGTTGAAATCTGTGAATGGACCTACTATCTTAAAGCTATTACAATTGTGGTGCAACCCCACACCAATAAAGAAACCCAAAATTTCAGAAAATAAGAAAAGGATCAAAGTATTTGCAGTCCTTACAGTAAATATTAGGAAAAAGGAAATAAGAATATCTCAACATATCAAGCCAGTTAATGCACAACTTTTGCACCATTTTGATAACAGAATTATATTCAATAGTAATACAATTTCTTTTTTTGGTTTGGTTTTTCACGGGCTTTTCTAACCCCTACAAGGAATGTAATCCCCAGTACTATTAAAATAAAAGGTTAAAATTTGTCTATTTATTACCTCTCAATCTTTATATGATATTTGATCTACCACCGAATTTGAGTTGGCAGACCAAGCTAGTCCTTGAATGTAGGGTTGATCTGGAATACTATCTAAAAATTAGTCCAAGATGCTACCGGATCAATAAGGCCTACGTATTCCTTACGAATATCAGAGGGAAGCAAATTGACCAATGAAGGAGCCCGAGAAAGAAGAGAAGTGGACTTCATTGTTCAAACTAGCCTGGATTCTCGAGGACTTGAAGGTGCTCTCAAAATGCACATTAAGCCTCTACGGTCACTAGAATTGAAAAGTCACTTTGATTGAGAAGGACTATTATCCTTGGCAAAGCTTCTCCCAAGGAGGCACTTTGCCCGCTGCCATACTTTCCTCATGTTTTTAAATGGGAGTTAAAGTAATCTTGCCAATATTTGGCTTTAGCAATTCTTTTTGTCTTAATGTATTTGTTCGAAAACTTGGAGAGGGCAAGTTTGGTTGTAGCCGAAAGGTGCTGTTGGTATTAGACAAAGAACTTCTGCTTTACGCATCATGACCTGAGAAGACCAGGTGTCATCCAAGGGTTGCCTGTTTCCTTCTTTGAGTTACTTGGGTTTGTCAAGATTGGACAAGAACATTCAAAAACATTCGAAAACTAGCTCTTGTAACTAGTGCTTCGGCGTTATATTGACTGGGGATTGAATTGTGCTGTCGACGACTTTCCAAGAGACACGAACGTTCCAAGGTGGTCACTGATGTTGCAGAATAGGAATCCGCATTTGATATCATTTTTTGCATTTTTAAAGATATTATTTATTTACGTGGAAGATTGTAGCGTGATTTGGGTAGGTTCAGATATCATAGGTGATAATTGAAACGATATCATGAGGCATGAAGATCGCAATTTAACAGGAGGTCTATCCATTTGTCGCCATATACACCAGTAGGCTTTGATCTCATTAATAAAACGGGACTGAAACGATGATTTATGCCTTACCATGGATCGGGTTTCACCCTTCCGACAACGAGATAAAGGGTTTCAAATTTTGACCATTTGTGACTAAATTGTGTTTGTCATATCTTTAGCAAAAAGAGTGTGACAATCTGAGCACCCTGATGGAAACAAGTCAGTTTTTCCACAATGTAACGAGTTAACGGCAAAGAGAACATTTGTTAATCAACATTGATCTGATTCAAGAATTGTCTCATATCAATCAAGAATTTCTTCTTTTCCCTTTGAGGGAATATAGTTAATTGCTCAAAATTTCACGATCGAAAGCCACGCCCCAAGAAATAGTGCGACAGTAAAATACCAGCACGATCATTTTGAAAGCCCATTTGCTACTGCTACACCATTTCTAAATCTCCCGCTTTTATATCAGTTTTGCGCTTTTCACCATGAGTTATACTAGAAATTTGTCAAAAGTTCTTATAACTCATTCCTGAATATACTTCCCTCCTAAAAAAATTGACATTGAAACAAACTTTTGATGTAGAAAGTTATTAAAAGTGATAAAAAAATTTACATGAAACTGTGGGTGAATGGCGTCTGGATTGGCAAGAATGTCAAAATGTTAATATACCAACGCACAAGAAATTTTTACCTATTCTTTTGTTCAATAAGCTTAAAATAGTATGTAATATTTTCCGTCTCAGTCCAAACAACTAGCACTTTTCTTGACAGCTGTTTCGAGACACTGTTTTCTCCTCAATCGAATGTTTTCCGGAACCTTACCAAATTTGCATTCCTCACGACTTTCTGGAGATAAAATGAGCACAATTAAAGCATTTCAGCGCACTTAAATAAGGAAAAAAATCCATGAGAAGAACTATCTAGCGAGATACCCTGCCATTGGTATGGGCGAGTGGTCTCGCAATCTGACAATATTCCGCATTAGCCATAGACGCTACATTGTCTATGGCTTCCCCATCAACCTCAAAAGGCCCTACAGGGTGTTTCATTTTTCTCTTGGAGGTTTGCATAAGAGAAAAATGCCTTCGGATTCGACCTCACCTCTTGAACTACTCTACTTTCCCGTTCCAACTGATCAGTTTCAATGGAGGCCTAAATTCTACCTTGGATCAACTCCAACTTTCTTTGAAGGCTAGCCACAACTACCGAGTTCAAATAACTCCGGAGCCTTTTTCTAGTTTTCAACTCTTTTTGAACAAATTCATCCTATAATTCGC
>NC_081440.1:16387108-16414455 GCF_007210705.1 Tigriopus californicus | reverse complement strand
ATCCATGAGCTTTGTCCCAACCCAGGATTTAGGGTCAATTCTAGTGACCGTAGAGGCTTAATGTGCGTTTTGAGAGCACCTTCAAGCCCTCGAGAATCCAGGCTAGTTCGAACCATGAAGTCCACTTCTCTTCTTTCTCGGGCTCCTTCATTGGTCAATTTGCTTCCCTCTAATATTCGTAGGGAATACGTAGGCCTTGTTGATCCATCTTTCAAGTCAGACTTGGACAAATTTTTAGCTGGCATTCCAAATCAACCCTACATTAAAGGACTAGCTCGGTCTGCCAACTCAAATTCGTTGGTAGATCAAATATCATATAAAGATTGAGAAGTAATAAATAGACAAATTCTAACCTTTCATTTCAATAGTACTGGGGATTACATTCCTTGTAGGGGTTAGAAAAGCCCTTGAAAAACCAAACCAAAAATACAACTCCATTTGACATAGAAATTATGAGTGGGAAAGTTGAAGCTGACCCTGATCCTTATGTAGGAGACGTAAGAAAGACTTCTTATTGAATAGGCATGTTGCATCAAACAAAACCCCACAAACGACAATTCACTGAGCACTCTCAAAGAATCAAAATATAAAAGTTAGTGTATCAACAAGAGAGAATTGACCTTTCCTTCTCCATGACATATCCCAGACAGACACCCTGACATCATTATCAAGTTTGTTAGTGCCTCTACTAGATCAGTTGGGGGACGGTCTGGAGGGACAGACAAGTCAAAGCTGTTGTCATAGAAGAGGTAACATAAAGGAGTAAAAATCGAGTTTGTTGTGTTTTTTTTACTGGAGCTGGATCGGTATCCAGTGGATAGTACAACTCTAGCTGAAGGAAGGCAGCGCCTCTACTATCAGAAACTATACCCTAGCAGCCGGTCAACTGACGTTCATTCACTCTCAAAACTACTCTCCTGGCTAGCTCTCATCGAACTCTCTAGGAGTTCCTTCCTCTATGCTGTTGTATTGACAGCGCTAACTCGTTTTCTTAGTTTTTTGAATTCGAGGTTGCGTTGTTCATTAATGGGGTATTGCGTTGAAATATTGTTTTCAGGGTACAGGATTGTGAAATAGACATGGGCAACTCTCAAAGGGATCTTTGGTTGCGAGTTCTAGGCACAAAATTAGATGAATTATAATCTCATGGAGCCTGTTAACTAAAGGGCCATGATTCTGCCTTGTCAAAGACATTGGCAAAGTCGAGATAAACTACATCGACTGATTCATGGCTCTCTAGTCCCTCATTAAACCTGCTCTATCCGCTCAATCAGTTGGGTAACCGTGCTAAAATGTGCTCGGAACGCATGTTAGTTAGGAGGAAGGACTCCATGAATATCAAGAAATCCAACAAGTTTGAACTTCATGATCTTCTCAAACACCTTCGCAATATTCGAAGTGAGAGAAATCGGCCTGCTATAGTTATTGTGGAGCGACTTATCTCACCGCTTTAAAAATTGGAACAATATGAGCTAGCTTCAGAAAAGATGGATACTTGCCCTGATCCAAGATGCAACGCATCAAGTACGAGAAAACAGGAGCAAGAACCTGTGAGCATCTCTTCAGAAACTGAGATGTCGCACCATCAGGCCCAGGAGAGCTCGAGATTCTCAAGTCCCTGATGGCCTCTAAAGAATCTTGATCTGTGACTACCAGATCATCTAAACGCTCAACTTGACAAGCCTTGCCAATTTCAATGAACTCATGAATAGAGCAATGGGCTGTTCCTCTAGAGCTCTTTGGAGTTGAAAACACATTGGAGAACTGATCTCCAAGCATATTAGCCATAGACGCTACATTGTCTATGGCTTCCCCATCAACCTCAAAAGGCCCTACAGGGTGTTTCATTTTTCTCTTGGAGGTTTGCATAAGAGAAAAATGCCTTCGGATTCGACCTCACCTCTTGAACTACTCTACTTTCCCGTTCCAACTGATCAGTTTCAATGGAGGCCTAAATTCTACCTTGGATCAACTCCAACTTTCTTTGAAGGCTAGCCACAACTACCGAGTTCAAATAACTCCGGAGCCTTTTTCTAGTTTTCAACTCTTTTTGAACAAATTCATCCTATTATTCGCCATTTTAGACTGTGCCCTCGCCCTGTGGAACACATTCAGAGATTACTAGAGTGGAACAGACTCTCAGTTTGTAACTTGTCATATTCAATGGAGGCCTTATTAATCTTACCCTGAACTACGTCCAACTTTTATTGGAGACTACTTACAATTACTGGATTCGAAGTGCTCTTCCGCCTTTTTGCTAGTTTGCAACTCTTTTTGAAAAAGTCTTCATATATTTTGGAATTTTTGTCCGTGTACCACTTTTTGGAACACATTCACAGATTGCTAAACTAGAGCAAACTTTCTTAAAATCTGAAACTAATTTATCAATGGCTGCATGTATTGACAATTCCTGTTTCAGAATTGAAATCAGGTCAAGCTCCCCTAACCTTTCTATAATCAACGGTCAATGTTCATCTTTGACCTTGAACTTAGCCAGACCGACCTTTTTGACCGGTCTTACTCTAGAGCACGCCGGCTTTTGAGTAATGGTCGACCCTATCTTGAGAACATGATGATCTGACAGATTACTAGGCGTCACATGGACGCACTGGATAAGATCAGGGTCATTGGAGAAAAACAAGTCGAGAAAGACATTCTCTCTAATGGCTGATGGAGTACTCCATGAGTGGCTAAACCAGCATGCTGGGAGAGATTGCGCAGGATCGCAAACTCCTCCAGCTTTTTGAACGACTGAGATGGTGATTTCGAAATTGGAATGTACCCATCTGGACGAACCTTCCATTCTACAACGCTAACTGGAAAACTTAAGTCCCCTACAATGAATACCTTAGGGCAAACTGCCTTATCCAACTCATTTCCTATGAATTTGAGAGCTGACAAGAACGAGCTTACTGAACAAGAGGGGGGCCTATATATTGTCACAATGGACAGATCAAGACCTTGGAGATGACAAACTAAGACGTCTACGTCTCCATTCGACTTTTTTACATGACTAGTGTGCAAGTCATTTCTAAAATGGAGACAACCGCCCCCATGCGGAAAAATGGGATTGTCAGGACGTACCTCTGAGCTAAGGGCTTGGACGTTGACCGGCATAAAAATGCACTCGCGAATTCGGTGAGCAGATGCTCATTCTGGGTAACGTCCAAGCCTTGACTCAGAGGTACGACCGTTTAAAACCCCACCTCTGGTTTTTAGTTAAAAATTTGTCCAAGTCTGACTTGAAACATGCTACGGGGTCAACAACATTTACGTATGCCTATATGAATACTTGAAGGAAGCAAACAAATTAGACAATAAGGGAGCCCGAGAAAATAGACAAGTGAACTTCATTTTTCGAACTAGCCTGGGTTCTCGAGGGCTTGAAGGTGCTCTCAAAACTCACAGAAAGCCTCTGCCGTCACTGTAATTAACCCCATATGTGTATGAATTTGGAGGTAAGTGAACAATGTACACTTTTTAAGGTCTTAAGTCCAAAGAGATAGCATTAAAAACCTAGGTTGGGACAAAGCTTATGGATGCTTTTGAAGACGTACAGGATCAGATACCTTTCGAACCTTCTCTAAACTGTACAGTCCCAACCTTTTTAGTCCACCCTAATAGGAGAGCTCTCTCATTCCTGTGATCTTCCTACTGAAACATCTTTTGACTTGTTCGACCTGTTGCAAACTGTATATCATCAGTCAAATTCAGAGCGAAATCTTCCTTTGGCTGGAGTTTGTTGCACAAAATTTCTCAGCTCTCCCTTTGACTTTATGCACAGGGTTTTTACAGGCACGTTTCATAAGCAAAAAATATCTGATGCTGCTTTTTCATGGTGTCTTTTTGTGTCCTGTGTTGCAAACGTTCAACATTGATTTGTTGAGTTAAGGAAAAGATTTCAGTTTTAGATGCGAAATATATGAAAATGTATACTCCAGGGGAAGTTTAATACAAATACTCGGTAAGTATTTCAAAAGTGCCTAAATACCTGGAAAATACTTAAAATATGTAATCAAAAACCATCGAAGATTATCATTTTTGAAACATTTTCGAAGACATTTTCAAGTAACAGCGATAAAAATAAAACCGATGTCAACAAGACCATTTTTCTCACGTTTGACCTTTCAAAAAACCAAATTGATTTTGCAACGTAACTTAAGTTCAGCAATACATAAGGCATGCTTTCCTAATAGTATTGACCCTATTGAAGTAGTTCAAATTGTGAAAAGAAATAACTTTTGAGCAGGAAATGCATACCCATTGGCTTAGCCAACGATGAGGGGATACATGGATGTGGAGGCTCCTTGCGAAAGTATCATTTCCAGGTCTAGTCAAGTCAACAAGCTTTTTTTGCAACCAATTTCGGGTATGGCAATCTGAAGCTTAGGTAACAAATTTCAGAACGATTGAATGATTTTAGTAGAACTGAGGGCATTTTATGACCCAGTGCAGTCATTGTTACGATGTACGTACTAACCTGCGTCACCACAATCGTCCTTTTGCACGATTGAGGTGTCAATTTTCCTTCAAATGACTCGCTCAAGTACACAGACAGAGCTAAATTTCAATTGACTGTTTCTCGTCAATCAAAGCACCAATCGTGCTGAAACTTGCTATGTAAGTTCCTTCAACTCATAACAAATTGATCTTGTCAAAACAAAATCAGTGGCTTAATTGCAATCAGATTTAATAAAAATGCGCAGCTGACTGCCCGAATGGAGCTCTCCATGTCTTCCGTCCTTCTTGCTCAAATCTAGCTCAGAGATTGAGGGGAATTTCTAACTTGGTCTTAAAGGGTGTGAATGATGTAACTGCTGATCATCTTGCCCACCTCGTCAATATTTCTTTAACCACTGGCTACATTCCGCAAAGTTGGAAATGTGGGAAGGCAATTCCACTCTATAAAGGTGGTGATCGCCAAGACATGTCAAACTACAGAACGATTTGCGTTCTTTCAACGATCTCTAAAATTCTGGAGAAAGTAGTGTCGTACAAGCAGATTTTCACCCTTTTTAACAAGGATCACATGACCACAAACCAATTTGGCTTCCGACCCAATCAATCGACCTCGCAGACCTTACACCGTTTTTTTGAGACAATTCTTTGAAAATGGCAAGAACTGTAAATTCCATTGGCGATTTTCATTGATCTGAAGAAAGCGTTTGACACAGTAGACCACGAAATTTTACTTGCAAAAATTAAGCACTATGGGTTCGGCTGGGGCCCTGTATTTTAAAACAGGGCACTAGGTTCAGCCGCCATATTTTATCTTGGCAACGCAGCTACTTGACTCAGCGGGAACAGTGCGTCGAAGTGGGCAGCCATGTTTCTGGTTTTGTTCCAGTCACCAGTGGTGTTCTTCAGGGAAGTGTATTTGGCCCACTCTTATTTCTCATATATATATTAACGACCTTCCTGCAGTCACATTGTTCAAAACCACAATTTTTGTCGACGATTCAACGTTTCAATATTTCGGTAACGACTTTGAGGAAATGGAGGTGGAGTGTAATCAATGGTCTGAATCTAAAAGGCTGGAATTGAATCTAAAAAAAAGACAAGGCGGATGTTGCTGAACACTTCTAGCCGAGGTGTCAATCACGATTTTGAGCTTCAGCATAACGGTCATAAAATCGAGCAGATCGGGACAGGGCGCAAGAAAGTGTTTATAAAATTCCTTTTGGTGATTATTGACGATAAGATATCGTGGAAGGGTCATGTTTTGGAATTATCTAAAGGCGAAATTTACTTTTTCTCGAAAAACGCTTTGCCCCCGAATATTCGACTAGTATTGTATAATGCTCTCATCAAGAGTAAACTTGCAGTTAAAGAAAAAAAAGTTTGTATTAACAAATTCTTCAGATTTTGTCTCCTTTGCTGGGTGTAAACCTGAGCATACTTCAAATGATCACTTTCCCGTTGTGGTCGGACTTGCTTCCGCAATTAGAAACAAAGAAGATTGTCCTCAAATGGTACCAGATTTTCCCCAAGACTAACTTTGAAGGTTTTAAACAACACCTGAAGGGATCCCAACGGGTCATCTTAGATGGAGCCTCCTCGGTTTGGCATTAAGCCACGTCCGGACTTCCCCCGGGTAGCGTGCTTGGTGATCTGCTCTTCTCCGTTTATTTGAATGACATAGTTGTCAATTGCATTGTGCAATGTCTCAAGTTTGCCGATCTTAAATCAATACCATCTTTTTTTTTTTATATTCTTTTCGGGTTTGATATACCGATACAGGAGAATGAGTTCCCCGTAAGTCACCATGGATAAAAATTTGGTCACATAATGCGTTCGAATTTGCCGCTCTAGGGCACCCTTGAACGAAAGGCTGGTCTGGGATGGTTGATAAAAAACGATCTAAATGTCGCTTAAAACTTAACAATGGATCATCTAGTTAATAGAATCGTCGAAGTGAGCATGGTAGCAGATTATAAAGGGTTGGTGCTCGGTTTAGTACAAAACAGGATTTTAAGGTCTTCACCAACTTTTTATCTGATGGGTTGAAATTAAATTTGATTTCACACGTGATGCCTCTTCTGTCACTAACATTATATTTTATTCCCGGGTTAGGACAAAGTGCATGGAGACATTTAAAAACATAAAGAATTAGGTAGCGTTCGTACCTACGCTGAATACTATATAATTCAAGGGATTGAAGTCTTTCCCAATAGCTTAAGATTTTATTTGAGAATCTAACTCTAAGCAATTGCATTCAAAAAACTTACGGTATAGTAGTTCATAGACGAAGTAAAATACTCTTTCAGTTACCCATCAATGTCAATTCGAAAATCCTTCTCTCGCCCCCAAAGTAATGCTTGATCATTTGAGTCTCAAATTTTCATTACATGGGATTATTGAAAAACCTATCACAATACGGTGAACGATCTCAAGGAGTTTGGTCTCAAGGAGATTGCCAACCCTCTGCCTTTCGCCCATCTGAAGACTGACTCCTGAATCCTAGATCTTTGCCCTCGGTCTGCCTTAGTATGTTCTACAGGGATTCTCCGTTCTTGCATGAGGTTCTCCACTCTCCAATGGTTCCAGATTGGACACCAAAAGGCTCACCCATTTCCCTCGGCCTCTTGCGGGTCTTGGCCAGGCCTTTGTGTCAGTTCTGAAATCAAGACTGAGCTCACTTGCAACTTTGAATGTTGTTCTGGGGGCAAACGAAGGGAGAGTTATCAGTCGCCTTTAGGCTAAAATTGGATCACTTGCAGTATGTCATTACTGTAGGCGTTCAACAGTTCCTCTTAAGAAAGCGCAAGGTTCAAGGTCACACAAACCTATGAGTGGGGACAAAAATTGCCAGAAAGAACCATGGCAGCTCTCCCTGACTTTCTTTCCACCCTGTACTTCTCCAGAATTTCGTGGAATCACGACCAAAACCCTTCAATTAACACAAAATCCTCAGTTTTAGGTTGTTTATGGTTCAAATTTGTGAAAGAATGCTTTTTAAGGAAATGGCTAAAATAGCTAAAACCTTAATTTAACCTAAAAACTATCTTTCCGACCTGTACTTATCAACAAAAGTAACGAGGCTCAGAAATAATCGTTAATCTTCACTTTGGCCCAATAATCTGGCCAACGGAGGCACAGTTATTGTTTATTGTTCAAAGCCGCTCAAAAACACAATGTGTACGACAGAGTATTGGCACAAAAGAGGATATAGGAGATGAAAATGAAACACGAAGGTCGAGAAAATTAAGGTGTGAGAAGAAATTAATAATAGTATACACCAAAGTTCAAGTTTACCCTCCGAAAAGTGGTGCAGCACCGAACGCAATAAATGTCTCACACATACAAAAAGTAACACACACCCACATAAATTAGTAATGTAAAAAAAAAAAATCAAGTCCTCTTGATAGCGATTAAGTTCTTGTACGCATATGGCGCTTTTGACAGCCGAATCACCAAGGGTAGAGCGTTCCAATGATCCACCACCCGAATGAAAAGGAATTGAGTCGTGATGAGGTCCTGGCAAACGGCTTGCGGACCTCTTGCTCAAAAACGCACCTAATGGCCCTGATGGAGACGTCACTGACTAGGAGGATGACACCATTCACAGAATAGAGATTCCTGACTAGCATTTGTCGATTGGATATCTTAAAAAAAGTCACCAAATCAGCTCCAATTCCTCTCCGCTCCATTGATGGAAGGCCCCAAAGATGTAGGCAATCTAGATAACCAAGACCCACACTTTCTGTTGCCAGCCTCTTCATTCTTCTTTGAACGGATTCAAGGAGATTGATAGAGTACTCTAACCTGGAAGGACCACACAGAAGAGACGTGCTCAAGAATTGGACGAACAAATGTGCTATATAGTAGTCGAAGCACGGAAAGGCGTCGTGTAGTGAAGAAGCGTTTTATCTATCCTACATACAACAGAATTTGCACGACTAACTGTCTTGGCGCAATGGGTAGCGAAGGACAAATTCCCTTCATAATGATCGCCAAGATCTCTCACATGTTCAATCATTTGTATTGGACTACCAATAAGGACTTCTTACCCTTGCCAAACCGTAGTACCCTGCTCTTGAAGGCATTAAAACCATGTGGTTTGAGTGTGACCACTGATGGATCCGGTCAAGAGCGCACCGTAACTCTATTTCCTCAAGGAACCTAAGACAAGGTGGAATTTTTTTTAAAGTCGTCGGCAAACTTGAGACATTGCACAATGCAGCTGACAACTATGTCATTCAAATAAACGGAGAAGAGCAGATCACCAAGCACGCTACCCGGGGGAAGTCCGGACGTGGCTTAATGCCAAACCGAGGAGGCTCCATCTAAGATGACCCGTTGGGATCGCTCCAATAACCAATGTCTAAAAATTTGAAGTCTTTCTATGAATATTTCAAAAAATCTGGCAGATCCCAAATTGGGCCCATACTGAACAGTCAGGGTGTCTTGGCGGTCGACATCTAAGATGACCCGTTGGGATCGCTCCAACAACCAATGTCTAATCCATCTCCCCGCCATCCCTTCAATTCCTATCTTCTTAAGCTTGCTTTGTAGGACTTCATGATTGACCTTATCAAACGCGTTTGAGAGATCAAGATATGTAGCATGTACATCTTTCCCATCATCTATAGCCCGTGAAGCAAATTCGTTAAACTCTAAGAGGTTGATGGTGCAAGATTTTCTAGGAAAGAAAACGTATTGCTCGTGTCCTATCATTCTATGCTCTAAATAAAGATAAAAATGCTAAGTCTAAATTTGTGAGCCCAAAGAGCAGGAAAGTCATGAAAAACAACAATCAAGCCGTTTTTGCCTCAAAAAACACCATAATACTTGACTAACCAAATAAATCAGAAACTTATTTTCGCCTTTTCATAATTTTTCTTACGTTTTTGGAACCTATTTTGGCTGATTTTTATAACCTAAAAACTAATTTGTCCAGAATTACGAACCATTTTTCCGACCCCTTTGTATCAGTAAAGAATGAGCGATCAACAAAATTAAATGCTTGAGCCCAAGCGATTACTGTCGTTCGGTTATTGGTCAACATTGCTCACCACTGTTGACTGGACAATGACTGATCATAACCTATAGGGCGAAAATGACCGACTTGCTCTTAGATTCAATGAATTTAATAACCAGAGTTCACAGAAAGAAATATGCACTTAGTAACGAATAAAAATACAAAGCCATATGGAATCTGCAACACAGGACAGATTTTCTGACAACGAAGGAAAAGAATGTGCAATATATTTATTTGTATCTCTAATCCAACGTGTTTTTCGAGTATGCTCTACCCGTCTGCATTGGTCGCCCCGGCGACTAGGAATGAAATCACGCGTATTTTGCTGCAGGAAGCACGCCTTACTGAACAAGGTAAGAAGCTGATTGTTGTTACTAATTATTTTTCATTGACAAATTCCGAGGAATCGGGAAACGATCTCGAACCAATTGGGCTCCGATTTCAAGAATTGTCCGAAAACTATCTATTTGGGGCTTTTCTGGGACTCAGCTTCTCCTAACCAATATGACTGGCTTGTTTTGGGCGAACAAAAAGATCCAATTACTCGATCTGGACACAGAAAGAAAAATGAGACGCAAAATTACAGTACCTTGAGAGTGATTTGGATGG
The DNA here is from genome assembly GCF_007210705.1 of Tigriopus californicus. Lineage (NCBI taxonomy): Eukaryota > Metazoa > Arthropoda > Copepoda > Harpacticoida > Harpacticidae > Tigriopus > Tigriopus californicus. The sequence goes on along the minus strand of NC_081440.1, from coordinate 16,404,365 downwards.
CATGACTCAGAGCATTTTGCTTTCTATTTCGTCGTTGCAGACTGGCAATAAAAGTTATCCAAATCTGACCATGAATGAATCTCCCATTCTTTCAGGTATTTTGAAAGAATTGTTGAGGGCCGGTATGTTCTCCATGGTGGGTCTTCGAAACGAAGGGCCCATTTTAATGTCAACAATTGTCCCTAGAACTCAATGACATTCCATCCGTCGAATTGACGTCAGAGAGCACTGTCTGTCCCGATCGAGCTATGACCAAAGTATTCGATCGCATCTCACTTCCTGGCCTGATATTTGGTCACTTATGGGAGGGAACCTTTTTCCAGGATCGCCCTCACCCTTGTCAGTTCTTGGGCCATGGAGCATCATAATTTGTCACGTTGAGCAGGGACAATAAATCTGAAGGACCAGTGCCACTCATCAAAGTGGTAGCAGTCCAGAGTATTGACCCCACCAAGGTCATCAATTGAATATTCGCCCTTTATTCGCCTCTCTCTCTCTCTCTTCCATTCAAATTCCGGATCTATGAACGTAATTCAAAGTTCCTTTGAAAAGTAACGCCAATATCTGGGTCAGCTATGGACAGAATTTGAATGTGGAATTGAGCAGGCTCCTTTACGTGTGGGGTACTTTCTACCTCCCAACTCATAGGCTATGGTACAATACCAGCGATCCCACAAGAGAGGATAATCAGCTCGGGGGAGATACGTAGCAAGCTAGCCAGCTTGCATTCTTCGGGAACTCGGGATGCATGATTCTATATGCGCGACATTTGCCCCCTTTCACGATGAGCCAATATCCTGCTAGCAAACCTGCCCCCAAATCTCGAGGGAGCTCTTTTCATAAATCTTAAGCTCATAGAAGATCACACAATGGCTCTGATGTCAAGATGAAATCGCCAATTCATTTTTCCTCAAGAGCGCGAGTCTTTTTCCGCCATCTTTTGGCACTGGCTGGAATGCCTCAACAGAGACGGACACACCAAACAACGAGGGGACTCTTGGAGATTTGCTTTGACCCGCTCATTTTACCACGCCCATTGGGCACCCAAACCAGTAAACCACAAGAAGATTCGTCAGCATTGGGGTCCATAAAAGAGCCCACGAGCTACGCACGACTAACATCTTAGCCAACTACTGCTATTATGCCTTGGGAAGAAATGCATTCAGAACACTCTTAGATCCTAATTATCAATCAAGGACTCGCGAAGAAGGGATGGAAGGTTCTTTCGCTTTTATCTTGGAACCCACCCAAGCATCCCAAGCCTTGAGATAGGTCCAACAAAGTTATGAAAAAGCTCGATTAGATGTTCTTCCACCCTTCCTCATTGTTCTCGAATCGACGCCCCTTTCATTGATTCGGGATTGGATGCCCCCAGCTTGAATGGCTTGATTGGAAGTTTGATCTTCGTTTCAAAGCTTGGCTTTGACTCGCGCTCATCTTTCGACGAGTGAACGAGTGAGCGAGTGAGTGGATGAGTGGATGAGGACGATGATTCGAACAACTCTTATCTTAACGTTTATCCAGCAGTCAGACTGATTGAATTAAACAAACCAATGACCGCCGGACCGGACCGGAGGGAGGTGTCTTGAGGATTTGACGCCATCCCACATTGTTCCTGGGAGACTTGGCAGAACCGATAGCTACCCACCCTAATACGTATACTGCATTCAGTACTCTTTTTTTTCCTCCCTCTTTTCACGTACTAGGCCTTCTGTGGCTATTTCTTTCTCCACTTCTTTCTTTCTTCTTTCTGTCTTTCTCCATCTCCCGCACACCTCCTCATAGATCTCAACGGGTCCTTTTGGGCCTCGACCGAAATTCAATGGATGCAAAAGAGGAACAAGGACACGGTTTCTCCCTTTTCGAACGAATGGGTATTCGTTCGAAAAAGCCACGAAGAGGACGAACACGAAGACCAAGATGTCGAGGACGTCGAGGACGTCGGCAGACGGCTGCGTGCGGCTGCGTACGTTGAGTAAAGCGAAGAAGGCCTCGAGAAACGAGCACAGGGAGCTCTTCCATGGAATGGCGAGCAGAATGCCGATCAGTGAGTGGTTTCTCGCACAGAACGTGACACGTCTTATTGTGATGGCAGGCTCTGAGCTTGATCGCAATTGCAATTACTGAATAAACCAAAAAATAAACACAAGGCATTGCCTACGCGTGAATTCATGCCACTTTGTCCATGTGCACAGGGGCCTGAATTGGCCTTCATCATCACATCATCACATCATCGTGTTGATGAACATTGAAATCATTTTCAGAGACCCAAATACAACGGGAGCCCATCTCCTTGACTTGGATTCCCCGCAGGTAAGATCGATCAGTCAAGATGGCTTACACTTTGGGTTAAGACCGGAAATCACCAATCCACACAGACTCATTGGGCGTCACTTGGATTACGGTCGGATTGAAAATATGGCCGCTCTATGAAAAGGGAAGGATGTGAGCTGGCATAAAAAGTTGATGACGAGGGAAGTGACGTGATTAATATTCTGGCTCATCCAGACGAGGAAAACATCAGTCTGTCATTTTTGTGATCCCCTACTTTTTGTCTGCTTCTGATTTGTACAATCAATCTGAAAATGGGTTGTCCAAGGTTGAAAGGCCCCGGCCTGAATCAAACAGAACAGAGCCACTCAATTTCATTTCTCATTAGGTTAGTGAATGATTTCAAAGTTATCTGAGCCATCTGAATATGTTCAAAGCTGACGGGTGAACTTGTCTTTTCATCTCAACCTTTTTTCGAGAATGTTGACTTGTGACGACTCTTACAGTAGATACTGGCCCATATGCTTTGTAGGCGTAGGGGTAATAATTGCATTATACGAGTAATATACTAGCGTGTTGCTTAGTCTAATGCACTATGAAAAATAGGGTTTTGTCGGAGCCAAGAGCCATCTAGCGAGTTCGTGAACCAAAATCTTGATATTTGAATCTAGTTATCATAGAGTTTGATGGAAATTTATCAGCCTAACCATATATCTTAGAAAATGTAAGACATAGTACAGGGTTTTTCTTATGATGCCACTCTTCCTATTATATAGCGCATCACATCAGACCTCTACTAGAATGTCTCTAGCTTGTTTCCCCTAGGCCCTCCAAGTATATCAGCTAATGTACGTCAAATCCTCTACTGTAAACTCTCTTTTAGTAATATTCGAGGAGTATCTCATTCTGCACCCGTTTCGCTCGTTCATGGTTGTTCTTGGGTTCCATCGGTGGTGGCACCAAATGACTCTGAGAAATCAATCTCAATTCCATTAGATAAAAAATCCATGGGTGGTCTTGCAAAGTATCTGCTGCTTGCACTATCATCAATAATACTGGTGGAACATTTGTTATTGCATGCTTAATTATTGGCGGTTAGTTGGCTGTGAACGGATACAGAATGACTGTATAAAATACGTGCTCTAGAAATAGCTTCATTATCCGTATCTTCCGCTACATTTAAAATTAGATTCTTCCAAGATTTTTGCAACAAGGGCAAGAAATTGTTTTTTTGCCATAGTTGCTGTTGATTTTATTTGCATCCTTCCAACATGGAAAGCATATTGAAATGGCAACAAGTCCTTTTATTGGTGAAATGTATGTAAACGAGTACGCCGAAAAACATCAATTTCTTTGATTGTTTGCCGTTGATACCAATTTAGTTGTTGATACAAATTCCATTGACACTCAAGAGCTACGAAACGACTTGGATCAGATTTATGATTGGGTAGTTGAAAAAACATGAAGCTGAATGGTGACATGTTTAAAGCCAAGACGTTTGATCCCAAGGGCATGGGTAAACCGACCTATTCAAGTGGTTGTCGAAACCCAATTGATTTGGTCACTTGGGTAAAAGATCTGGGAATATTTGTTGAGTTTTTTCTTTTTTAAGTGAAAATGTCAGACATGCGGATCCTTTTACGGTACCTTGAAACCTGGAAACTCATTTAATATGAAAACCTTATGTGAATTAATTTTTGTGTGGCGCCCTTGGAGTATTTGTCCCTCACTTAGGCCTCAATGACCGCGGCAGGACTGAAAAAGACCGAAACAGTCTAAAGGAGGTTCACGCGAAATATCGCCATGTAAAGAGCCGCGCCTAAATTATTGAGATCGATTCCAGTTTCTGGGGTTATACAGTGTACAAAGTCACAAAACCCAGGCGTTGAGCAATAGCAAGAGGCATTATTTGTGCCATACGACATGGAGTGAATTCGATGGACATGAAGCTGTTATAGAACCTTAAGGCTTTTGCCTGTAGCTCTTCGACGAATCTACGATTTGAATGAACCTTTGCTAACTTTTAAACGTGATCTTGGGAGTTTTCTTGTTATCGATACCTGATCAACTTCACGTTCAAGGATGCCTTAAAGCGGCCAACTTAAGGTCATTACTGGGCCAAATACTTTATCAAACATGACATGACTTGTTGGGAACTCATTCCCAAAGCATCGGTAAAATCCTTTTAAAAAACAGCAAAACAGTTCATCTTTTTTAAAATGTCTCAAGATACATTAAAAAATATATGAGACCGACTGAATTAATGTAAACAAATGCAACCCAAGTGACGTTTATTTGCATCAATAGACAATTACATATTAACCAGATGTGACTAGGGCCCTGTATTTGGAGGTGAAATCTTTGGCACTCATTGGCATTAATCTCCGTTGGTATCAGTTCATGATTTGAGCCTGACTCGGGCTAACCTGATTTCGAACAAAGTAATAACTTTACTAGTTGGCATGCTGCCGGCAGCCATGATGATCCATCCACCAGTACTTCAAACGTTTATGTAGCAATAATATCTCTTTCTCCCCATGTTTGGGAAGGTTTTTTCAAGGGGGTTGTTGAGCGAATCATCTCGTGAAAAGCGTCTCTTTTGCTTTCCCTTAATCCATCTGCGTCGTGAGTCAGTCTGTCTGTGTTTTTCCATTTGCATCCGATCTCTTTCACTCTCTCACGTCCACAGTCCCTGAATCACATCACTCACCTAAATCAGTTAGCATCAGTATTAGTGGGTATGTTGTACGTAGGGACCTAAGTAGTCCCCATTCAGTGAGCATAACCAGACAGGGTGTGGGACGTGGAATGAGCCTTTTGTAGCGTACCTTTCTCTACCTTTGGACAAGGGAGGAGCAGCAGGAGCAGCAGGAGTAGGAGGAGAGGAAGGAACGAAGGGAGGAAGGGTCTTTGAATCAGGGAAACAACTCCTCATCACTAACTACATGTACTACTCAATACAAGTACTACTACTTTCAGTACCTTCTATCTACCTATCTATCTATCTATCTATCCATCCATCCATCCATCCATCCACGAGAATCAGTGATATGATCCATTCTGGGAACAGAACCCTCCGACTGTCGCAATCCTCTCATGAAACAGCATCTGGTTCTTAAGGGAGCGTCAAAAAGCAATATCATATTGGAATAATTTACCTCAGCATCAACAAGACTTGCCCTAAGGGGCGAGGTTTTTTTCACCCAATCTAATTTACCTACCGTTTTCTTCCTCTGGCGAATCAACACTACCTTAAAGTGGTTGTGCTCTCGATCAGATGCAAGTACATGTACGACACCAAATGACAACAGTCGTCGATTGCAGTTATCAAAGCTAAGAAATTACTAGAGCAAGTCAAGGGCCTCTTCAATTCAGCCAAGGTTAGACTTGAACCCTGGCACGAATTTGGATGAGCTTGTGCTGTACTTGACTTGGTGTTAGAGATGTGTGTCGGGTCCGGCTTTGCTGGTCCGTTCGCATGATTTTTGTTGGTGAGGCTTCTAAGATGGGAGAGTTGAGCGTCACCCGATTTTCAAAGTTCTGTCCAGAAAAAATGATACACACAACCTTGTAAGTTAAGGATTCACTCGATTGATTCTAACATTCAATTGTCAGTTGATTTTTTCAATTACCGTCCTGAGATGTGAAGGCTACTACTCGTACCTACTGATTGGGAAAAAGTCACAGTTCCTTTTCAATTCTAACGAGCCATCAATCCAATAACTTAGTCCTTGAGCAGGATTTTCTATGAGCGACTGAAATGATACCTTTTTTACCATCAGCAAAACAATGTCTTGCAGTAGCAGACAACAGCCTATTACAGTAAATTATTCATCAAGCCTAGTCAGGCTTTATGGTCTCTGACAAAATCACGATGATCAATAGGGAAAACCTGGGTGCAATAATTCCAGCACGGTTTGAAGGCATCGATTGGTACATTACCGGGAAAAATTTGCAATTTACATTAGCAAATTTCAGCTCGACTGGGATCTCCCTTCACCCCTCTACGTAGTGGCAATACCCAAAATGGGCACAACCAATGCAGTACAGGATTAATTGTCATGATAAAAACTGTAAAATCCAATGAGGCCGGCGCTCGCACAATAAAGATTTATTTGGGACCAATTTTCTGTATCTGTTTCTTGTTCTCGACCAAATTCATGAGCATGTTGTTATATTCTTCGACTTTACCGATCTCTTCATTTAGCTTTTCATTTTGTGGACTTCCTTCTCGATACTGGGATTGAAATTCACACCTTCTCAAGACCGAATATGTATATCTTATATAACTTTATTTTTATATGACATTTAATCCACCCACGAATTAGAGTTGGTGGATGCGATTAGGCCTTGAATCTAGAGTTGGTCAGGGATTTTGATTCAATACTTGTTCAAGTCTGACTTAAAAGATGCTAATGGATCGACGGATACGTATATACGTATATTCTAGCCCTCTAGTATATTCCCTTTGATTATCTCAAATAAATCTTTCGCCTACAAACCCGAAATTTGTCAATAACCAAAAAATTGTGATTTTCATAAACTATATTCTCTGTCACTTGTTCTATTCGCTACCATTCCTATTTCTGAACAAGTTATGTAGCTTAGTTTTATCTATTCGATCCCTTAAGGGTACGAGAGCGCATGTTCATTATTGCAATCTTTGGGAAGTCTCTACCAAACAGCCGTTGCTTGAAAGCAACTGAAAGCAGTACTTGTGAGTCCCACTTGGTCAAATCATTCTTAACAAAAACAAAAATGATTCATTGGGACATCAATGCTTTTGTCAGATTTTATTGACGGGCTCTTTTCAGGTGCCCTTTTCAAGATTGATTGCCACAAAAAGTGGAGAATAGAGTGATCCTTTGCAGAGTTAAATGATCCAGGAGGTTACGAGGAATTCGAAGGTTGTTTTCTCTTATGCAAACTCTAAGAGACAGATGAAGCACCCTGTAGGTCCTTTTTAGGTCGATGGTGAAGCCATTAACAATGTGGAGGTTAAGGCTAACATGCTTGGAGATCAGTTCTCTAGTGTGATTTCAACTCAACAGAGTTTTGAAGCAATAGTTCATAGCTTTAATGATGAGTCTGTCTGTTGAGTTTGGCGAGTCTAGTCAGGGACTTGAGGTGTCCAAGTTCTTCTGGCCCTAATGGTGTGACATCTGGGTTTCTGAAGAGATGCTCACTGGTTCTTGCTCCTGTTTTCTCGTACTTGATGCGTTGCATCTTGGATCAGGGCAAGTTCCCCTCTTCTCTGAAGCTAGCTCATATTGTTCCAATTTTTAAAGCGGGGGGATAAGTCGCTCCACAATAACTATAGCAGGCCGATTTCTCTCACTTCGAATATTGCGAAGGTGTTTGAGAAGATCATGAAGTTCAAACTTGTTGGATTTCTTGATATTCATGGAGTCCTTCCTCCTAACCAACATGCGTTCCGAGCACATTTTAGCACGGTTACCCAACTGATTGAGCATATAGAGCAGGTCATTGAGGGATTAGAGAGTCATGAGTCAGTCGATGTAGTCTGGTGTCCCACAGGGCTCCACCTAAATAGACCAGCAGGTTTGCAAAAAGTCGAACAAGTCCAAAGGTGTTTGTTGCACTAGGAACATAGAGAAAATGAGAAAGCACTCGTATTGGGAGCGAAGAGAGAGATTGGGACTGTACGTCCAGTCTTCTAAAACGGTACGATAAGGTATCTGATAGTGTACATTTTCAAAAGCATTCATGAGCTTCATGAGTCCGCCTCTCTTCTTTCTCGGGCTCCTTCATGGTTTAATGTGCTTCCTTCTAGTACTCGTAAGGAATACGTGCGTTGGTGTGGCTGATCTGGTAGCTTCTTTCAGGACAGACTTGGACAAGTTTTTAAACAGCATTCCAGATCAACGCCACATTCCAGAGCTAGCCCGGTGTGTCCACTCAAATTCGTTTGTGGAAAAATATCAGAAAGAGCTTTATTGCCAAGAAATAGCCGAATTATAATCTTTCCTTTCAATAGTAGTGGGGATTACATTCCTTGTCGGGGTTAGTAAAGCCTGTGAAAAAAACACAACCAAATTCGCCTTTTTCCTCGCGGACTTAGACAAGCAAGCCTTCATTTGTAGACATGTTTTACCCAATAGATTAAAGTCAAACAAACACCTTTTAACAGGGAAAGGGGGCACTTCAGAACACATGATTGGTTGGTTGGTTCCATTGATCCGTGGATCTCAATTATCTTACTCTCTTAGAACTTGTTGGGGATAATGATCTCCTGATACACTTCATCCATACGTACATGGTGGGTTTCTGGACCTTTTGGAAATCGATCCTGAGGTCAAAAGATCATGTTCTTTTGGACATTCTGAGAAAGTATAGCGTAAATCCGGGACCAATTGATGGCATTCGAGTCTCATTAAGTAAACTAACCTCTCGATCTCTACTGAATTCAGGGTATGCTTAATCAAAGGTTAGAAACCTAGAAGGGAAAGGAACAATCGAGCAAAAGGATACATCCTCAATGAAGAGGAATTTGAACCCCTAAAGGTCCACGTCATCTGGATATTAAAGCAGACACGGTATTGCAGTGTTTCTGTCCTGTTTTCGATCGTTGAAAAAAAATCCAATAATAGCGTGTTTAGCAAAATAGCAAGAAGGCACACACAGCAATTGTTCATGAAAATTATTCCATGGGGCACAACGTCAAAAATATTTGAATACAATTTAGTTGCAGTTTGTTTGCTGATAAGGAGCAAAGTGTTAAAAAAAGGATGCTCGTTCCTCATTCTTTTTCATAATCCGAAAGTAGCAGTTTTTGCACCTTATTTTTGCCCACGTTGGCATTGATTCAATCTCTTGATCTTTCCAAAGACTACTCCAAGTCTGAAAGTCATCATCAATGACGAACATACGGTACACAATTAAGTTTTTATTCTTATTAGAGATGCACAGCGACCTTAGAGAGCCCTAACAAAGGAAAAAAAGCTTTTTTTGCCGTTGGCGTTAAAAAAGTAGGAATTACCTAAATTCTTAAAATCATTACCTTTTGAAAGTACAAGGTCATGATCAGAGATTTTTGACTGAGGTTAGTCATTGGACCTGGGGAAACATAACATAATTCCTGGGCTCACAGAATAGGCTTATTGGGGGTCGAGCCACTTAAAATTCATTTTCAAGACATGCCATAGAAATAAGGAACATTTCCTCCCAAATAATTACCTGTCAAGTTATTTTGGCAAAAGCCTAAGTAAACGAACGACCCGAAAAAAGTAATCGAAGATTCAAATTTCACAGAGCCGTTACTGCTGACCTAATTCAAAAATGTTACATGAACTTTTTGCGTCATCGAATGAAAATTCGACCCAACCTTGGGCCTACATATCTGCTAGATGTTATGCACTTGTCGAAACGACTCCAGTATTCAAATTGGACTTTTTTTCGCATCCTAAGAGACCTGAAGAGCGGCATCATCTCGGAAATATCATTATCATGACAAGCAACAACGGCCCAGAAATAATCATCCCTACTTTCAAGGGATCAGAGGAGAGCCTGAAGAAACGAACGTATCTTTCTCAGGGCGGTGATGAACGAACAAGATTGAGAATCCATCCAACGAGTCCCGACATCAGAGTCTCTCTGTCTATAGAATTGGTGTAGAAAACGATATAACGAAATGTGAAAATACCGTGAGTCCCTTCCAACTCAATAGTTACGAGCTCACCTAACATAAATGAGGAGTTATCCAAACAACTACGTACTGTGTGGGCCGAGATCTAGACTCGGGCTCAGTTGGGTAAGGTCAGCAGGCACGATAACGCCCACATTTAAAGTGAAGCTTGCTGCAGATTGAAAACACATGAGAGACACCCCAGTTCGATCCTCCTTCCCGGTCTGTCAGCCCAAGAAATTTTTAGACGCTAACCACACCCACAGACTAGGAACCAATCTGATACGGACATGCCACTGTTTATTGAAAAAAATGGACAATGTGATGGCCGGGTGAGTCTCTACCCTCTGATCCTAACACCCACTATGAAGGAAATAATTATTTAGAGTTATTCCAAGAAGATGAGTACAAAGAATAATGTGAATGGCCTGGTTCTGAATCGACGGAGAAGGACGCGAAATCCCTCTACGAGATAGCCATCAAACAACGTGACTTTTTGGGGAGACTTCTGTGTCTGAGCGATGAGCCCTTGGGTTGCCAAATTTACCCTCTATGTACGTACGTACATACGTACTCGTATATGTACTGGCGATCTTTTCTCAACAACCCGAGAGGACAAAACCAAAGCGTTCGCAATCCACAGAAAGGTGATTAGCCCTATCAAATTAGTTGTCATTGCTTGTCAAAATTAGATTACCTTAAACCCCATGGAGAATTGTTCCACGAAGTTATGGGGAAATTGGAACGTTGAAGAGGCATCACTACGTCAAAAATCCATTCCCTCTCTTTACGCTTCGCATAAACAAATCGGTGGAGCTCTGGCAAGAGCGATTGGTTTTAGCTTTTACCCTATTAGAACATGCATGAGACGACTAATATAAGGAGAGAAAAAAAATCACACGATTTCGGCGAAATTAGTAGTTGCTAGTGCGATTGAATTGAAGTATATCTACTAGAATTAAAGTTAAAAAAGGAGTTTTTATCAAAAAAAATCTTTTATGATGTGTACAATTCTGCAATAGTGGTATCTGTTACGGATATTAAGAACAACCTTATTTAGAAGCCCGTGGATGGAGTACATACTTGCACTTGGGATCAAATACAATTGCCAAACTTATCTTGTGGCATCCATAAAAAAGCCAAAATCAAACTCCCACTCACGGATCCATTGGCAAGATAGCGTAAGGCATCTTAGACAATTGTTTCAAGGCAAAAATGGCTTAAGATCCTGTTATGCTCACTACATCTGGAGCTAGCCTTGCCTTGTTAGGATCCAGCAGACGACGAGAACGACGACGTCCTTGGCCTTCAATGTGGCGTCATGAAAGGCCAACTTGAACCCAAAGACGGAAAGGGGCTCATGTCCGGAACGTGGACAACTGACCCAAAGGTCCGCTCTTGGCCTTTGGGGTTGAAGATGGATGGCCAGAGAGATCCATCATGTTCTGTTTTCAGCACTTCCCTTTCCTCCTAGCTGGCGGACCTGGTCCGGCCTTGTCTGGCCTGGTCTGGCCTCAGATTGGAAGGCAAAGACGGCAGAAATGGCCTTCCAACGACAACTCGTTACTTGCTTAAGCTCGGTTTGGGTGGGTAATTAAATGCCAGCTGAGATTAAGGGGAATGAATACGTACATATCGAGTATTGATTGGTGCCAGCACATGAAATCGAAGCTATTGTACTTACGAAGGCCTCCAATTTCTTGCTTCAAGAAAGAAAGAGGCGAATAGCGTCGGTTTCTCAAGCTCGCTTGCTAAAGTGTCTCGACTATTCCCACAGGCTTGATTGGTGTTGATAATGGGTTATCATGGGAAGTAGGGGAAACGGAAAACGGGGATTTCCCGTTCCAAGTTTGGTGCGGACAAAATCCCCCGATCCACTCAAATGCTTGCAACAATGATAGCAAGGCAAAGTTGGCCTTTATTCTTGGACGACTGGGCAATGCTCGAAATAATCCTAGGTCTCTATTTCTCTTGTAGGCCCAAATGTGATCGTGTGAAGAAGATCCTGCTGCTACCACTGCTGCTGAAGTGGTGATTGTTGTCGTCGACTCATTGGGGAAAACATATCGATCTCTGGTACTTACTGAAGATAGCTTGAGATAACTCTCAGTTTCTTCTTCATGCTAGAGTCTGCACTCATTTCTCCATCTTCTTGGGCCATCATTGAGTACAGTAAAGCTTCAGCGGCTCGTTCGTTGGAAATTATCTGACCAGTGCTAGTGGTGAACGTATGTACTACGAGGTCGTACTGTACGTCTGTGTCTCCAAGATCAACTAAAGAGGACATCCGGTTCATGATCGCACGAGATGGATGAGCACCCCACTCACTCCGACACCGGCTCTTTATTAGAAGAAGTCATTCACGCGTGATAAATGAAGCGAACGAAAACCCTCTACTCGACAATGTTTCCGGATTGGGAAATCCAAATGCCCCACTAAAGGCCTGCCTGAAGAAGATTAGTCCGGCCAGGGATATGGGCATCTGACAACAATACACAACATATACTACATACACTGGCCATGATATGAACTCTTGAGATGGAACATTTGTTCCTTCTGATGGCTGGCTGCTGGCTCCCCAAACTTTTCCCTTGGATCCATGTGCTCTCATCATTGCTTTGTACAAACAATTGAGGGACTGCGTATCGTTCCTACTCCTTGTGTACCACGACGAGCACTACTACTACTACTACTACTACTACTACTACTACTACTACTACTACTACTACTACTACTACTACTACTACTACTACTACTACTACTACTACTACTACTACTACTACTACTACTGTTCAAGTAATATGGTAGGTGGGGGACGTTTGTCTTTTCCACATGCTTGAACCGTGACGAGTGGTCCTTGTCAAGGACTTCTTTTCGTTGATTCTTGTTGTTGTTTTTGTTTTGAGAGTGTGTGCGTGTGTGCATGAGATCGTTGACAAATACAGATATAGAAGCAACCGAAGATCAGGAAAATGACACGGAATGACGGTGCACCAGCCTCCTGTCCACGGACAGTACGCACGGAAAGTACGATCAGACGTTAGTCTTCCAGCCAATCCTATCCTGATTGTGTGCTTCAATACAAAAAGTGGGAAGATACAGTGCCGTCAATGATTGGACCTTGGTGGACGACATTTCCTGGTTCCAAGGCCTTGTCGCATCACGCCGTCACTTTTAGGAAGCATCATACAATCCAAATACGGTCGATGAACATAGTATTCTAGAGAGAAAACCTACCCCTATTCTTTCTTTCTCTCTCCATGTGTCAATATGACATGAAATTATGCTGATGAAGCACTGGCACTTCAATTTTCCGTCGGGACCAAATTTAACCACCCAATTGACGACGACGTTCTCGGGGTTTCTCAGTCATCATGATGCTTGGTTCTTGGGCGGATGTTCGCCGAAATTGCTCCCTGATCCGGGCCGGCTCATCTTGGCCATTCGGTCAATCTGATCTTCCTGCTCCAGCCCCCAAAGTCTCGTGGTTCATGTCCAATCGTTGGCACCACGCCCCTGGCCATTATTCCAGTTGTGCTACGGATTGCCGTTCTTCGGGCGCGAATCTTTCGACGGGAAACCTGCCATTCGTCGACGATGGAGTCTCGCGGTTGCCAAACGGACAAGATCCAGCATCGCGGACCTGGACCCGTCTCCGGGAGGGTGCCGGCCCACCCCTCGGCCCACCCCTCGGAGCAAGAACAGCCTTGTCCGTCTAAAACGGATGTGGTTCCCACGTTTCACCCTATTAGTAAGCACCTCAATCGCACCTTTAGTCAGAAGTTGATCCGCCGTCGGCGGAAAGTGGGTCGGACCTTAAAGTGTTTGTGGGTGTTCACCCCGCTGTCGTGCCTTTTCGCCCTCTCCTCGTTTACCTCGTCTGTGATATCGTCGGACTGGCTGCGGACAGAGGAGAAAATGCCCAACCTAAATCGGACCATCCTCTTCGGACCCAACAAGTCGCCAGAGTATCTGCCCAAATTCACCACATCTGGCCTCTTCGAGTTGTGCTTCACTCAGCGTGAGTTCGTCTCCCAAATCATAGACACAAAGAGTACAAACATCTCATCTTAGATGAGATTAGACAGGCCTAGATTTACGACGGCTCTTTAAGTCGTCGTCCTTGGATCAAGATTTGAACATTGGCCAGGAATAATTAGTTTGGCTGAGGGTAAGCTCACTTATTAGGCTTTCGAATTGCTCTCTTAAGCCTGTCTAAGCCCCTTTGTGACGGAAATTTCCGCCCTTGTCTTCCATGCCACCAATAGATGTACTACTCTAGGCAAGTTTCCAGTGTGAAAGTGGTAAATCACCCAAAGAGGATGAATTGCATTGTCCCGGTCTATTGGTTTACTTGAGCTTCGAGGGTGTTTGTGTCTTTTTTCTGCTCCTCTCATTCGTTGGGTTGCTCTTTTGGACTAGACAAGATCAGGGCAGAAGGATTTGCATTTTAGCCCGACATACGTACGTACACGCGTACTACGTACTGTATGTACCTTGTATGCATGTAGATAGTTATGCCTGTGATTTGGCTTTGGACCATTCACTGGTCAATCGAGTAAGGAAGTGAGTGAGTGAGTAAGTGGCCGTGACTGTTGTCGATACGGTAGATCGACTTCGAGGATGCATGGATGGTTTTCCCCATCCTCGTTGTCCTTCCTGTCATCGTCAACCTCGCCGGTCGTGACTGGAGGGCGGATTTGAAAGTGACCCACAAGAAATGAACATAGTCAGTCATATAATCTGACGTTTTCGGACCGTCAGAACTTCCTCTCCATTTTGACCTAGCGTAGCTAATAGAAACCGGAGAAACCCATCTCCGTGAGCTGTGAACACTTGCTTACTGAAATAGTGGTGGCTGTCGTTACTAATGTTGTTGGAAAAGGGAAATAATCGCTTTCATTACAAATGCCTTTTTTGGAAAACTTCCAATCATTTGTAATCTAATAAAAAATAGGAAAAAAAACTAAGGAGCAAAGGAGCAATTATGGCATGGTAATCCACCAACACAATCTAATTTTTGTATAAAAGTCAAGACAGTTTTTTCAATCGATCTTACAACTGACTAGCATTCAGCTTAATTTACAGTCAGAGGATTTGAGTTTATGAAGTAGAGTTGTCAAATGAAAATTTGCATAAGCCAAGTTTCTGCAAGTTTCAATCAATGATTATCTCTTGAAAAGCCTTATGCCACATGCAAACTATGAATTCAATGGGGATTACTTTCGTCCAAAACATTTTATTCAGATTCGTAATTTAAAAAGTCAAGATGGTCGCACACTTACTTTTTGTTTTTTATGCTGCCCGGTTTAAAGAGAACCCACCAAATGTGACAAAACTATAGTTATTATTCAATGCATGTCCTTTGTGTGCACGAAGCTCAGACAAATGAGACTTGCAGAGTGTTGAAAGTTGAAAGCAGGGTTTTTCGAGCAAACCATGGACAAATTTCGGCCGGATAATCATGTGTAAGTTCTACTTGAACCGTCAGGGTTGCAATACTTGTCTGTTGCAGAAAGTAGTCTTAGTAGTTGTTTGTATCTATACCCGTCAAAGTACTGCAAAACCCTCGGCGACTTTCAAAGCCTCCAGCCCATGCCTGAAGCTGGGTCTCACCTTCCTAACGAAGTTCTGGAACAGGTTGGCCCACACCTTGTTGACGGAGCACTTCGGGGAGTCGATGTAACAGGCCTCCACTCCACATATTACCCTTGATTTCACAATCACAGGGAAAACAAAACAATATCGAGGAGAGAGTGGTCACTTGATCCTGCAGGGTCTCATCAATCTTCTCCTTCACCTATGCCAAAACGTGGCCTCCATGAATGAGCTTCCAATTGCGACCTCCACTGCCCACCCTCCTCCTCGGCCCATTCCCGTCATTCAAAAGACTCTAGATCTTGTACCAAGTCGACCACGTTACGATGCTGGAAATAGGTACGTTGGCGTTCAAAAAGGCAGCCACACGTACATTTTGCCTCCATAAACAGCTCACAAAAGCTTCATATTACTGCCAGTATCCCTTTTTTAGACCTATGATTCATGATGAATTTGTGATAGGACGAGTCAAGATTGCAGCAGTCCGGTAGAGGGCTTAGGTCGAATCTACAAATGAGTTGTTAAAAGTACGTAAAAAGCCTTGGAGAGACTGAAATTTCATTCAGTGGCCTTTTGGTCGGTGGCATTAATTAATCTATTCAATGGTGAATGATGAAGATCATGACATTGAGAAAATTTCGTCCATATGAGGGACTGAGGGATAGTCCTCCAATTCATGAAAAGACCATTCAGAAGCATCTTTGATTTTGATTTTTGTTGTTGTTTGTAACTCTCTGACCCAAAAATTGATTAGAGTTGGCGAACTCAACTTGTTTTTGAATAAAGGGCTGATGTACGTAGACCTTTGCTTAAGAAATGATCCAAGTCTGACTTGAAGCCTACTACTTCCTGATAAACAAATTTGCATCTATTTTTTCGCCAGAAATTCAGACATCCAATTCGCCATTATGTTCACATTTCCTAAGACTGTTCTAAGTCAAGCTATGTTGTTTTGGGGGGTCTTCTTTCATGGCTTATCGAATCTATTATAGAAGTATCCATGTTTGATGCCATTGCTCCATAGAAATCGGTACCTAGGCAAAAGCCTTTGTTCGGCCACATTGAAGATTGTGTTAGACCATGGATGGGAGTGCGACAAGTCTGAGCCACAGATGGTTGTTGATGAGCGACGATATGTATGGCATGGCAATGGATGGAGAATAGAGAGTAAACGTTGATGCAGTAAGGAAAAGACAGGCTTGGAGGGAAGGAGTGAGTGCCCAAGGTTCGTTATTTGCCGATGTCCATTATGTAAATTTCCATCCATGACTCAAACTGTATTCAGTTAGCCAGTCCAACTGGTACATCCGCCTTGGCCGTACAGCTTATGTAAATTTCCATCCATGACTCAAACTGTATTCAGTTAGCCAGTCCAACTGTCGGAGTGAGACATGTGCTCGAAGAAGTCTTTGAGGAATGGACGGAATGGGTTGGCTGATCTGGTTCCCTACAGGATGAGATACAATAGGTTGGGCATGAATCTAGTCGATGCCTCTGACTGGCCTGAACTAGTGGCTAATGGAACATTTCAGGCCAAATTTATCATTGGCCTCATTGGCATTGACTGCCTTGCATCTTGGCGCAGAGAGCTGCACTCTCTTTTGCTCCTTTGCTCTCTTTCTGTCTTTCTCTCTTTCTCTCTCACTCTCTTTCTCTCTCACTCTCGGTCTTCTTCTTCTTCTTCTTTGGCGAAGTGCTACCTCAGAGGCTCTCGTCGAGAGACCACCAATCATGATGATCATC
>NC_081440.1:16361619-16387074 GCF_007210705.1 Tigriopus californicus | reverse complement strand
AGACAGACAGACAGACAGACAGACAGACAGACAGACAGACAGACAGACAGACAGACTGGATTCTTTTTCAACTTTTTCTGTTGTATCCTTTTATTCTGAGATGAATCCTGTCCATCCTCCTTCCCCAATTCTTCCCATCGAGATTGAACGCTCACTTGTGTCTGTACGATGTTTGTCTGTTTCCGTTCCAGCTGGGAAATATAATTTCTCGTGCCTCAGCATCGACTATTTCCCCAAGGAGTCTTACCAACCTGACCAAAACGACTCGACCATGTCCATTCCATGTGAGTATTTATTCCACTCTCATTGACTTTACTACACGCCAAGTGTGCGTACACGGGCTCGGCCTCCACTACATTCTACATACGTACATACAAGTGCACGAATGTATTCCGACCGTTATTGTTCACCCCGATTGGCTTAGATAGCTCGTCTTCAGATCGGCCAAGAGGGGTCAGATCTCATTAGGATGAAAGAGTAATGTCATATTGGTCCGTGTGTTGATTCCCCCACTCGCCTGTCTCTCACGATCCACCGCCAAAGGGACAATCAAAGTCAATCGTGCTCCTACCAACGTTGGTACTTTAGGTACTGTACAAAGGTACTATACGTACATGGACCTACACACCGCACAGTGCGTAAGTGGCTAGGTATGTGGAATTCTGAATGGATCAGGCCAAGAGGTGTGTCCCATCTACTGTTACCTTACTACGGACATGATACCTAAACGGCATGGGACTTGTTGTATATAGTCATGCTCATTTCCGCCTTTTTGATTGGGACTCGATGTTGAACCAATATCATGCTTCATTGGGTTGAGAAAACTGACACTGAGTTAGAAGGCAAGAAGGCACAAGATCGTTTGAATCTGATCAGACCGTTTCTGGATGGGACATTCAATTCTTGGTAGCCGCCAAGAACTCGTACACCGTGCACCGTACAATCTGAGACCGGGATCCGTTTTAAAGTGGGTTTGAGGGCAAACAAGCGCGTGGGTGGGTGGGGTCTTTGGGATGGGGAGAAGAAAAGAATCCCTCGGTTGGGGAATGATAAACAATCTCGACCCGCTAGGCCGGGCTTGAATGCAATTGAAATCATACATTGTAGTGTTAAGAATCACAGTAGCTGACGTGGTCCCAAGGGCATTTCAAGAAAAATGGGGACCCGTCCGTCCATGGGGGGGGTTTGGATCGACCACAAGAATCCACTCTAAAGAGGGCGTCCTGCCCATCCATTGAGTTGGCCTCAAATAAATTCTAATGTTGGGATGAGGGCAGAAGCAGAAGAAACGAGATGCAATAGTCGTGTTTTGATTTGAAAAGGCACCGTCTCTTTCTTTGTATGTATTTGGTGCTCTATGATTTGGTTATTTCTGCCGGGGCCAAGTGTTAAAAAGTTTTGACACTGCCATTTGGCGCAAAAGTAAGTCTCAAGAAGAAAGAGGCAAGTCTACGTTCTATAATCTCTCTTAACATGCCAAAAAGCTAAATTGAAATCAGGTACTTGTCTTGTTGTGAAACTTTACCATGTCTAATAACATGCTGCATGCTCTTAGACGTAGGTCAAGGCAATTATGAGAGAGAGCTACCGCCACATTTGGTGTCACGTGAGAGGTCGTTACGAGTCGCCATGAAGCATGCGTCCAAAAGTGACTCATTCACTTGCTCTTGTTCGTGTTCTTGAACCACCCTGTGCTTAGGCCGAGAGCCAGCCTTGTTTGTCATTGAAATATTGTACCTCCGTAAAACGCCGAGGGGCAAGAGTAGCAGGCAAATTATTGTGGACAGTGTTCTTATTCTTGAGCATTGGCTCCATCCCCTCAAGTACTCCCTGAGGTACTCACCCACCATCAAAGTAATCAAAGACTGAAGCACTAGTTCTGAGACACATACTAAGCATTCTTACTGAATTTCTCTCTCTTCTTGAGCATTAATGCACATTATGTTTATTCTACGTTGAGGGAGAGTGACGATGATATTGATGATGATGATGATGATGAACACCATATATTCATCAAATAAAGAGGGATTCGATCAATATTCATGAAATCACGAACAGACATGATTTAATTCAGTCATTGGACAGTTGAATAGA
This sequence comes from Tigriopus californicus, assembly GCF_007210705.1. NCBI lineage: Eukaryota > Metazoa > Arthropoda > Copepoda > Harpacticoida > Harpacticidae > Tigriopus > Tigriopus californicus. The sequence goes on along the minus strand of NC_081440.1, from coordinate 16,384,980 downwards.
TATTGGGCAGATGGGCAGTTCTTGAACAATTTGGAATTTGGGTTGGAATAACTATTTTGCGGAATTGCTTCAATCCCGTTGTTCCGATGAAATTTCGAAACTAGAGTCAAAGAGAGCTTTTCAGAGGCTTTCACAGTGCCCGGAAATGGAAGTACGTAGTAGGTGTATGTGCGTGCGGGCGTGAGGGCGTCTCACTGACTGAATTTCTGTGCTCATAGACAATTGGCTGCATACCTACGTATGGAGAGAGCCATTTTTTGCCCGGGCTCAGAATACTCTGTATCATGATCATTATAATCATCATCATTAGCATCATCCAGAGCATCACCCAGATCATCTCATCAGTAGGCTTTTGATGTTCACACGGTTGTCCATGATTCGAACTTGTGATTAGAAAGATGCCCAGATTATGAAGCCATAGGCTGATTGTTAAGTCAAAGAATTAAAAATATTCGATGGGATCCACAGTCATCCAAGTTTCTCTCCATTCAAGAGGATTGCTGGCAAATTGAGCATTTCTGGACTTGGGTAATCTGAAATTTCAAGGTGTTTATATTTGAGACATGATTGGCCCTTGGATTGACGGATAGAATTTCCTTTCGGAAGATTCAATCTCGATCCTTTTTTCGAGACACTCTAGGTATCCCGGCTCTTCGTTCACTTTTCCATCTGGCCATCCAGCTGAGTTTGATGATCAGATCCTCCCCAAAGAAAAAGGCATACCTATTGTGTTTTGTGGTTTTTTTTCGGTAGACCCGTCCGAAGTGAGTTGATCCACTAGCAAAGTGAGAGTTGGACATTTTTTTGAGCAAACTTTCTGATGAATAGACTGTATAATAGACTCAATAGACGAATTATAACCTTTCATTTTACTAGTACTGGGGATTACATTCCCTGCAGCGGTTAGAAAAGTCCGTGAAAAAACAAACCAAAAAAGAAGGAACCCTATATTTACGGGCTAGCAAGATCTGCCAACTCTAACTCGTTTGTGGATCATGCCATATGAATATGATGTTAAGGAATAGAAATACGATTGAATTGCTGGGAATTCCACCTCTATTAGTGATTAGTGGCAAGGAAGTCAGCAAAAAATTAAACTCAGTCGGAATCTAAAAGAATATATTTGCGTCGTATGCATACACACACGAACAAGCAATTATTCTATTGTATTGTATGTACATCCATTCCAACACCAAAAGCAAGGCAATAGAGGAATATAGGAATAAGAGGTAGGCATTAGGTATTGAGCAAGAGATTGAGCTAGTAGTATCGTCAAGAGGTTGAAATTGAGGTCTATGTTGCGCTTTCGAACTTGGGTCATTTGGTTAGCGTTCGGATTGCGTTCTTGCAATTATGAATCGAAGTACCCATAACTGATTTGACTATCCACTTGGATCTCAACTTATTGCCTATTCTTGGCCACTGAACGCGGGGGCCCGAAATGTGCCTTTTTCCTCCATTCTTCTCCCCACCCGATCCTCGAACGTCTTCTCTGGAACTGTCGTTCACTCGCGTTCTCTTGATCTTTATATCTATCTACCGCTTCTTCAACATACACACAGCCATATTCAAGGCTTTGGGCATGTACTCTGTGCAATGTTTTCCATGATATTTTTTGGGGTGAGTGTGTAATGGTTAACGGGCTGTTTCCTGAGTTGCATCCAAGGTCTCCAAGGCCTCCAAGGCCACATCCGCCGCTCAATAAAGCTAAATCTACATGGCCTCCTTCTTTCCTTCCTTCTTTGCTTGTTCGTTGGCTTGCTTCCTTTTTTCCTTCCATTCACAAACATCGGGATGCACTGAACTCAATCCTTGTTTCTTTTAACCACGCAAACGAGAGTGGGATAAGAAATCCAAAGGGATCGATTGGCCAAGGCCTCCAGACCAATTGCTAATACGGCATGCACACATCAATGTTCAATGTCTTCAGCCAAACCCAGTGGTATCGCTAATAATTCATTTATCCCCATTCGACCGACATAATTTAAATTCCTCGCAGATGAATAAGCCTCTTATTCATCAAACAGGAATCGACTTTGAATCGAGTTCATTTCACTTTACAAGTTTTTTTCCACTTTTGTAATTATGGTGGAACATCATGTTGGATGAACATGGAACCAAAAAAAGGAAATCGGCCCATGTATGCAGATTCTTCGTTTTCACCTTCGCACTTTCATCGCCCGACAAATTGTTGAAATATCGTCAATCCTGTCTGTCAAGTCCCCCTGAATCTTCTCTTTGGAATTGATCTTGAGCCCACACAGGTAGCAACCGATACCAAAACACTAATAGGGTTCATCAAAATCAGTCATCGGGTAGTCTTTACAAGTCCCACGATCTACTGATGATATCGAAAACAGGGAGGGGTCTTCCATGAGAGACGAAGATTGAAACAATCTGGAAGAGAGGTTTAAGTGCCTTTTGAGAACTAGTTGGAAACGTGAGACGAATAAGATCGTGGTTCCACCCAAAAAACCGTGATGACCATCGAAGATTTCGCCGCCTCTCGCACGCCAGTTGGAACATGGGTTTGGAAGCAAGAGGGCGGACAACGCGTGGAACAATTCCTACACCGTTTACTAGAGTTGTTTGCCAGATCCCAGAGGGATTTGCGAGGGCGAATTAGACCCAAGGGAAAATCGCTAATACCCAGTCGACCTGGCCGAAATATGAGATTGCTCCACTGGCCAACGCGAGAAAATGCACGATCATTGCCTGGATTTCCTATGAGGTACTGGAAATTGATGTTCGGTTAGTTTTCTGCCACTTATAATGGACTCCACTCCAAAATAGAGCAAGAAATATGTTCCAACCTGTGATGAGATTGGTCAATCGATTCGAGAAAAAGTACGTCCTGAATAACTTCCAGGGATTGTTTTGTTTTGCACATTTATGGGCTATCATCTTGAACTGTGCTTTTCGATGGTGTTAGAAATAGTCATCAATCTCCCTGATGTGAATACAAAGCTGCTAGTTGGGTTGGGGCTGTTTTCCATTTAGGGTTTTGGCAATGGCTGGTTGCTCTTTCCGTTCATCTCGGAATACTTTCGCTGGAACTCGTCTAACAGACAAAGATGAATGATCCAGTGGCTCCTCTGTAGACCCTGGGCCTGTTTTTTATAGCTTTGATGACATCCTGTGCCTTCGATCTTTGACTGAATAAGCCAATCAGGGATGAGCAAAGTAGACTCATAGTTCACGGTAAGTACGTAGTATACGCACTAGGTATTGTGGACCAACGCAATGTTTGATTATTATTGAGTCTGACCCAAATAACTTATTCAGACGCAAAATGCAGGCCGTGATCGAACAATCCACTCCGACCACCTTCAGTTTCATGGCGGATTTTACTCATTGTCACGTTGGCTTCCTTGGTCAAACAAGCTTTTACTTTCATATCCGAACTTTACCCGCCGCGATTAGATTGATGCCCACATGTGTCAGATAGGTTCAGGCCTCTGGCTGATGATTGCCTTCGAGGGTTGTCTGTGCCAGGTGAGTGTGAAGAAATCACGATCTTCAGCTAATCATCCATGGAGGAGGCCATTAGGGTCCATGGACCCATTTGGGCGTTCGTGTTCTTGGCCAGACTAGACTTATCACTTCCACTAGATCATGAGAAAGAGAGAGACAGAGACAGAGACAGAGAGACACCCACACCCACCATGACACAGTAGGGAAGGAGGTGCGTCCGTCCGTCCGTCCGTTCGACTCTTTTCTGGATGACTTTTTCCCTGAACTTTCAGCCATCTTTCTTATTGTCCTTGACATCTTTCACATAAAGGGATGTAGCTAGCCCAGTAGGAGAACAAAAACTCAAAACAAACCATCTTGGCAATTTAAAGGCTCGTTTTTATGAGGGGGCCACGTGCCAAGATAAGGGAGGGGGGATGAAAGAAGTCTCATTATTTGCCTCTTCATTCTCTGACGACTCACTCACTGACTGACTGCTTGCTTTCATACTCTTCTCTCCTCCTCGGTAGTGTCCTTTTTCTAATGCAGCATCTTTTCTTAACGCTGAGCACTCACTGCCTCTTCTACTCCGTTCGCCACCAACACTAAGGATGGTCGAAAGTTGCATTTGACTTTCCAAGTTTTCGTCTCTATTTTATAATCGGTTCTTTGAATTTTCCTTTGCATTTCACTGCTAGTTTACAAAAAGATCCTTAAAAAGTAACCAAATTGGTTTTCCAATCTCCTGCCCACTTTCTGATGAAGACGAGTTTTTGCTTATCCAGAAGCTCAGGAATATTCACTGCAATAAATGTTTACAAACGGTGTCAAAACTAATTGCTGATGTGCCATTGTTGGTTCTTGAATCAATCAATCAATCAATATTTCATGGTTTACTTTGGATTTCTTTAAGAAATGCCATCTTTATTTGCCACTTTCGGCTATCTTGCATCATCATCATCATCATCATCGTCATCACCATCGCTGCCGGCAGCATTCTGATGAAGGTATGAGAATCGTAGGAAAGAACCACTGAAAAAATGGTCTCACTCTTTTGGAAAAACGGAGTAAGAAGCGCCAAGGCCGGGTGGTTAATTTGTTATCGCCGAAAAGGCCAGGCCCTCGCAAATGTTTGGTCTTTTGAAGTAAGTGAGCCATGGAAATTCGACACGTTGAGCCTTTGGCCAAGTTTTGCCAGTACATACGCTACACACTACATTCGATGGTCGGACAACCAAGGCATTGAGCGAGAGAAGGGACGAAGATGGACAGAAGAATTTACTGAAGGTCGACCATCTACCAAGCAAGCAGCCAAGCATGGTGAGCCAAAGACCTGCTGGGGAAGGCGAATAGGAATTAAAGGCCAAGTTTTTTCTTGACAATAAAATGAGAGCTTTACGACCGGATGGATTTGGGTGGGTGAGTGGCTAACGGTAAACGACGAAACGACGGATCATGGCCAGCACATCAATGGAACACCCAACAGAGTCTAATTCCACAACGTCTAATTTGAGACCGAGAGTACTCAAAGAATGCTCTGAAATTGAGATATCGAGAGTGTCAAATCCAATCCAGTTGGCCAATGTAGTGATTGTGCTGCCCATGGCTAGTTTTGGACATTGTTTCTCCGCCGTTTTAGAGGCTGTCAGGAATTGGGCATCTTCCCNTATACTACGTACTGTACATTTAAGAACAAACATGTATTGTTGGAAGTGGATGGCATTGTTTGAGTTGTAGTCCAAGTGATTCCTTTGGCCCTCTGTTGTTTTAGAGGCTGTCAGGAATTGGGCATCTTCCCATAGGTCAAGAATGATGCATGAAGAGGCAAGTCATAATCGTTATCGCCGAACTGGAGAAAAAAGGCCTATGTTCGTCGTTCAAAGAGATGAGGCATTCTCACTCATGTCTGGACAGAGACGGTTGGTTGGTTGGGCGGATGAGTGGGTGGATGACGCTAGAGGATGGGTGGTTGCCCATTGAGATCAACCAAGCTGCGGGGCAACCAACGGCTTGAATTTGGGTAAATGGAGCGCATCCCAAATCATGTGGAATAAAAGGTCCTACGAATGGTCACCATGTTATTAAGCGCACGTGCAATTTCCCATTGGTCAAAATTCCGCGCTGGGTGCTTTAAATGATAATCTCGTTCCGTTCTGGCTCATCAAGGATCTCGTATCTTTATCTTCGTTAGTTCTGCGCGTATGCGTGCCTCTACTCAGTAATACAGGACCTCATGGAGAGACCCATTTCCTACATATCCTATATGATTAACGGCTGCAAACGTATACGAATATGTACTATATACGTGTAATAGAAGGCAGCGATCGCCGCTCGTCCTTTTGCTGCCAATGCCACACTACACTATTCATAGCAAAAATAGTAAGACCGGAATGAGAAATCCGACCGGATTACCCGATAACGTTAGTTGATTGGGGGGCCTATCCATCAATACAAGCCTCGGGATTATCCGCTCTCCACACACAAACGCACGCACACACGCACACACGCACACACAAAACCACAAACGGACACAGGCACGTACGCACGCATGCACGCATGCACGCATGTATGCACTCCTGTTGGCAGATAGGGAAGCATGTAAAGTGCGATTGCTTTCTTCAAGACATCTTAATCGCTCAGACATCGTGGTCTCCACCACGCAAGTTCTGGGAAACACGCTAGAGCCTCGCTCACTTACTTGACTCCTCTCTCGTTTTCCCGTTCGTTCGTTCATTTCCTCGGCCTCCTGAGTTGCAGAACGGTCGCTCATTGCCCGGTCGGCGGGATGGGCTCTGGATGCAAAGTGGTCCTCACTCAGATTATGACCTTGCCCTTCGTTCCTGGCTTTAATTGTCCGAAAAAGAAGAAGGACAGCATCGTCTGACGACTCGATGCCCTCCTGTCCCGCCGGAAGGAGGAATGTCATGGAGCAAGACGACGACTGAGTCGTGCGATGGGACCCATTCCAGATTGGATTAGTTACCACCACCGGTACCTCCGGACCCAAAGCTAATTGAGATCAAACTGAGTCATAGTGTCGTCGTGGTCGCGGTCGTGGTCGTCGTTGGTCTCTCAATGCCATTAACGACCCGTTCGCCCTGGTCCATTTCTCCTTTCATCAGAGCTGAGGACTCGGATGGATACCCGTTTGAAAATCCCGGTCGACCATGGGGAAGACAAATATCCTCGGCTTGCACAAAAAAACGAGCAATTTATCGGGCCCTTTGAAATCATGAGTACCATTTCCTTGAGCTTCTCATTTGCCCTAGCAACTTCCGAGTATAAATCAGTCAGAAACCTGACATCTTGATTGCCAAACCGACACGGAGGAGCCAAACTCAATCCCTAACTTACTGACCAAAATAAAGTAGTCTATAATTATGTAAAAAGCCAACACATAGGTGCATTTCTCATGAGCAGTACGCTCATTCTTCCTGTTGGTCCTCGTGCGTCCTTTCAATATCCACTTGCACTTACCACCGTGTCCACGAACAGACTTTGCATCAACATGAATCAATTTCTTCCCCTCCTCTCCACGAGTACATGTACGTACGTTTCTCGTACTTATTCATAGACCATTGGAATCACGCGATCCCTGTGATTTATAACTGATTTTTCCTTGAACCACTTGGAAAACGGGCAGGGATGCTCAGGTGGTGCCAAAATCCACAAATTATTATTTAGTATTATCCTCAGATGATAATTACACCATTAGACTCAGTGGTGTTCGATATCAAAGCAGCTCAAAAAATGATAGCAAATGCATCACAGGTCGATATGACTACACGTATGCATGATTTCAAATTGACGCCCAATCGAACGGCTGGTTTAAAACAGATGTTGTATGAAAGCTCACTTGATAACTCCCCCACACAAAAAGAATGGGCTGGACCTCCCATACCAAGTTGAACCATTTTCAACCTTACTATCCCCGTCCATACTCCAGTGGTTCATGGCCTAAACTAATGATAGTGAATTTTTCCAATGTCTATCATTGGCATATGTATTGTTCAAAGAGTGTGGCTAGTATCGTTTTTGTAACCATTGATTGTAGGTGCTTCAAATAAGACGTTTATATATACTCAAAATGACTTATATTATGTCTTTAAGTACAATTATTCTAAAATAATAATGAGGTATTCCTGGTAAAGCAAGAATTGCTCTAAACACAATCAGTCAATATGTTTTTGTCAATAATATTGTTTGAAGAAAATTGTTTTAGAAACATCTTGACCAACTTTCAAGTAATTTGATGCACTTGTTATGAATCCATGGTTCTCAATTAGGAAATGATCCGCAAATCAAAAGTAGGCATGTTTTAGCTCTGAGTTACATATTGCTCTTTAAACTCATTTGAATGTTTTAAAATCATGAAAGGATACATCTCAACAAATATGGCACCTTTTTTAATTGACTATTTTGGATCCTCTTACTAAAAACCCTTTTTTAAAGTCTAAAATTCAAATCTAGTGGACTGTACTTTGGTCTTAGTCTGTGTGCCTTCAAAAAGCCTGCCTTTTATGTGAAATTCCTAGTAAGTAGAACTTTAAACTCTACTCAAGAACAACTCATCTATTTATCACCAATGCCTGATGCTTTTTTGTCAAATGTGGGGATTAAAACATGATTATCAATTGTCCATTCCAGATATATTGATATGTTAATATTTATGTACATGTACATTTTTGCAAATTTTATACATTTCGTTTCTTAATTGTCTGTGTAAGTTCCTCATGAATTCATTCTTGTTCACTTTCTTTCTTTAATTGTTTTTGAGCAATTTTTGACCAATTTTCTATTGATTTTAAAGACAATTTGCTTGTTTTTGCTTTACTTGATGTTCACGTTTATTTCATTTGAAACTGTACTGAAGTCGAACAAAAAGAGTCATATTGCGAAAAACTCGCCCCAGCACTAGTCCTAGTTGGAACCTCCAACCGGATTCAATCCTGATTTTCTATCGTAGTGTAAAGCCGCCCTTACTGTCATAATTCAACGCAATGGCCTAAGTTGGCGGACAAAGGAAAGCCGTGACGTTTCCTCTCTTTAGAGTCCCTGGGGTATTTCACATTTGAGGTACGTTGAATGGAATCGGAAATGTAGGTTCCCGTCCCTATTTCAATTGATCATGCATGAGTCATGAGTCATGACTTAGCTAACTAACGATGGTCTGGTTTTCTTTGCTTGTAGATGCTGTAATTCATGCTGCTTGGTTCTTCTTCGGTGCTGGCCTCCTGATGAGCGTGGCTGGCCTACTGTGCTTGGTGGGACATTGTCTCCGGAAATGGAAGATCTTGACCTTTGTCGCAGGCGTTGTGTTCATCTTTGCCGGTAAGGAACTAAGGAACTCTCTCACACACCCCACACTAGGGCATAAACTAATTCATTCATCCATTGGTCAATATGTTTTTCTTTTTGGCTATTGTTGAAGTATTTTTGGACAAAATGATTCAACAACTGACCCCTTCCCATTTCCATCAAACGGGGAAACGATTCCATGTTATTATGAAACACGAGAAACATTTTTAATGGAAATGTTTGTTCCCTTAAGTGCGATTTTAGATGAATGAGATTCAATGTTCGTTCTTTAATTGTACTATCTGATTTGGTCTCTTCATTCTAATATTCAATGAATATTTTGTAGAGATAGCCCCCTTACGCTTCACGAAATATGTTTTACGTTCTACACTTCAGAGGGCGCTTTATCGTTCAGCCCCTGCCAAATAACGGGCTGCTTGGGCCAATTCCTTTATATTGAATTATAATGCGTTTATGTTGTTTTTGGCAAACTCTATCAAAATCTTATTTATAACTAGTGCCCCGCGTCACATAATGTCCGGAAAAGAAATTGCGTTCAAGGCAAGGCCAGAGCAGCTTATTTAGCAATCTACGGTGCCTCTTCCCGTTTTCTTTGGGCAGTGTGACGCTGCAAAAAGGGCTCTTATTGGTTGGACTCGGTTCAAATGCTGCGGCAACTAACTTGGAATGGATTTCTGGAGCGAGATGGTCGTTATATTGGTTACTTTTGATACGCCCGTGACGAATCATTTTTGGTACTGTTTCTTCGTTACCAAAAGTTAGCTAATTGTCTGATTAGCCATCTGCCAAAAAATTCAAACTAATCAGTATAATTTTAAAATCAACTTAAAAAAAGAAGTACCTAATCAATAACACATGCCCATCCTCTTTTCCCATTTACAGTACCAAACCCATTCAACCAACACATACTGGACATACACTTGGGTACTATTTACTATCTATGTGCGTACATAGTACTTACTGTGTTTGTACGAGTCCTCCCAATCGGGTAGCAAGCAGTACATACAACATGTACAATTGCTAAAACGAGAATGGCTGCCATCAATATTGGGCCGGGATGAATGGCAAAACTGAGACCCATTCCATGTCAATGAATAGCGAACTGGAACTGAATTCGATGCCCAGCTTTTATCGCTAAAGGCCAATGATTTCAGAAATAAATGACAAAGGAAGCCAAATAGCAGTAGTGCTGGGGCGAGTCCCTTGATTTTTTGCCGACTTTTTGCCGGACTCGAATCTTTTCCTCGAGTCAGGTCTTGCAACCTTTTTCGCCTTGCGAAAATCTAAGAATAAAATAAATATTCCCTGAAATTACATTACTATTAACAGACAGAACAAGTATTTCTTCATAATTCATCTTTGTGCTTAATTTATCTTTCAAAATTTACAGTTTTCAAATGAACGACAGGCGTTTTCAAATTGTTATGACTCAACTTATTTTCAGACCGGCCATTTGGAACATGCTCCAAGATCTTGTCACTCCGAAGTAATGCTTGATAGCTCAAAATTTGCTGATTAAATTCATTTTATTTTGATTAGTTCAGTGGGCACATTGTCTACATACTCTTTTTAACGTTCCTTTCACAGTCACGATTGTTAAGTTCATATTATACGATTACTCTTGATTATATTGGTGATTTGCAAGGCTCGCAAAAACAATTGATGGAAAAGGCCAAGTTGATAAATTTTGTGGTGTTCCTTTTCCTGCCAAGCAATTGGCAAAAGTCATAAAATTATTAGAAAACCATGGAAAGTGTCTTTGTTATTTTTTTTCATATTCTAGTGGTGTCTTAGTAGTCATGAAACTGAATTTTCACTTTCTCACATATTCCCAGTCCAAACCCATATCATTGTGAGGGTGTTGCCCTAAAGGTCAATTATTGTTGACCTAAATTAGTGTAACTCAAGACTGTGTCATTCAAACTGCAATTTCATCAACACATTGACGACATGATGCATACGGTGAATCCAGATCATTAGAGGAGAAAGATTGAAATGCACCAAATATCTAGGATTCGTCATCAGCTCAGACAGAGAATAAAAGTTCAGAGTGACAGAACAGAAGTGTAGTTCATTTTCATCAAGCTCTTGCCCTGGCACTATACGTATTAGTTTTAGCCATTGGAGGTTACCCAGTTTGAAAAAAACACTCATCACCTCGGTGAGTTTATTTCTGTACTGGAAAACGTCGAAACGCCAAGTCCCAGGTAAGAACCTCAAAGAAACGCGATTCAGGCTGCAAAGCAAAAAATTAGTTATCGTGGATTCAATGTCAAGATAAAAATACCAAACTCTATATTACCATAAGCCACTTTACATTCTCTTTCAAAAAAGAACAACAACAATAAACCCACAATAAACAATAAACAAAACAGGGCTCTTAAGTCGCAAAACTCTAATTATTCTCTGTGGTTTTGCGCGGTAGAAAAATCGCAATGTATGTTTGGGTTTTTCTCTAGAAACTTAGAAAGGTTTTTTTAACCAGTATGTAAGAGCATCTCTTGAAGTTAAAGTTGAAAGTGTTGTTTTTTTACATAAATGAGGTTTTTACCTTTGAGTAATGGTTCACATTTTCCATTCTAATGGAATTTGTTAAAGCTATATGTCCAAAACTGAGAAAATGAGCAGGTACGAAAGGTATCTGATATTGCACGTTTTCAAAAGCGTCCATGAGCTTTGTCTCAACTCAGGTTTTGGGGTCAATCCCGGTGACCTGGTCCCATTCATCTTTAAGTTTTTTGCTTTTAGCGACGTGGAGCTGTCCTTGTCGAGTAATTCTAGGAAATCCCCAATGAACATTTCCATCTTTTCTAAATCCGTGTTAGTCCATCCATTTAGGAGGTAGTAAACGCCAAATGGAGAGAAATTCACCTCGGCGAATTGGGAGCACTCCCTCAGGAGCTGGATGTCCATTTTGTGTCAAATTCTCTCCTGTCCTTCTTTTTGCTTCTTCTTCTTCTGCTTCTTCTTCTTCTTCTTCTTCTTCTTCTTCTTCTTCTTCTTGATCATCATCACCATCCCCATCCCCATCATCTTGCGCTTCATTCCCATCCCCATCATCTTGCGCATCTTGTTCTTCCCGTTGGAAAGGCGGAACTTCTTGAATCTCCCCACCCTTCAGAGGAAGGAGACGAGACTATGAATAACCTTTAATGAAGACCTATTCCGGAAATACGACAAACAGATAGCAGAGACCGATACTGTTGAGAACGGAATGATTCTCTTTCACGTCGCCACCACAGCCTCAGTCAGCGATTAAGCACTCAATGCCATCTCTCCTTCCATTCACACATGGCCGATGGTGGGTGTGGGTGTGGTTGTTCGCACGAAATAAGATACATCTGTAGAACACAAAGCAGACTACTTTATACATAGTACGTACGGACTTGAACGTTTGTGGGTGACGAGCGTATGTACTGCAACTTTGGGAAGACTACTTGATGTGAAAACTTTACCTGTTTGGAGTTATTCTGGTTCAGGTTGGGATATTTGTGGTTGTCAATGTTGTTGTTGCCGTTGTTGCTTTTACGCCTCTTTTGATCCCATGAAGACAATCGAACTCGAAGCGATCCTGACTAATCACTTGAGTACGATTTACGGTAGAACGTACGATCATGAACCACTGGACTATGGACCGAGGTGTTAGGGTGGGGAATTGGTATTTCGGAATCGAGTCAATGCATTGCATCTCGCTATAACTGATGAGACTGACCCGAGATCGTTACAACTTTCCATTCCATTTTTGAGCTCAGTCGACATTGTCAATATGTGAAATGGAGACCCTAGCATCCCCGTCCATGTTCCAGTGGTTTACGGTACAGCGTATGATGAGGTCAATGGAACGAATGGTTGGACTTGGGGTGCTGAGTGCCAATTTTCTCCAAGGGCTCATGAGGCCCTTCCTTGGCGGCCAGAACTATTGCTGAATCGCCAAAGGTTGTGACAGCAGACGGTTTTCTCAAGAGACCCTCGGCCACAATGCTAATCCCAATGAGCATGGATGGATGAGCAATGAATAAGGCTAGAACGAGTGTGTCAGGGCCTCAAAATGCATTAGCCTGGACACTTCAAACGGATATTGTACTGCCTCCTTCTGTCCGTGGTTTTTCCTTGGCCCCCGTTGGCCAAGCGTTGAAATCCGGTTGGCAAGTTTCTGTGCGGAAAATCTGGTACCCCTGCAAGTATTGAGTCAGTCAGTCAGTCAGTCAGTCAGTCAGTCAGTCGGCGAAGAAACTCGGATATAATGAAACACGAGGCAATCTGACATTCCATGTGTTTGAAGGAAAGTTGCTTTCATACGAGCTCTATCGTTGTGGAGCGGTGATGCCGTCTTGGTGGTTGGCAGTGAGTGTTGTCGTTGGTTGTCTTTGTTGCTGATGGCGATGCTCCTGTGTTGGAGGTTGGCTGTATCATTGGAAAAGTTTTCCCCGTCATCTGTGTTCTGTTCTCTCATCTCAAATTGGAGTACGGACATAAATCCCGACCGCTACCTACTATATCCTGTTACACGTTCGTTCCTTCTCCCATCCACTCAATTCTTCTGTGGTACAACTATGTTCCATCTCGTTTCATCTACTTCCTCCACTATATGATCTATCTAGTGAGTGCTGGTTATTACCACTACGAGGGACGTGACACCCAAAAGAAAACGGCCCGCTGCCCTCCTCTAAAACGAGCTTAGTTTCTTATTAAATAGCCTCCCATCTACGTACGCCATTGAGCTTTTTTAAACTTGGATTCGTGGAAAGTAAAACGAACATTTTTCATCAGGCTATGCACATAAATAAGTGCGAGGAGTTGAAGATTTAATCTGTTCAAACGTGGCTGAATGAAATCAAGTTGGCCCGTTGATGCGATCACAATTAGTTTGCCATCAATTTAGTTTTAGTTCGGCGATTTCTACACATCCCAATTATGGGCAATAGGAGAGCAAGCAAAAAAATATTCATCAGGCTATGCCCTTAAGTTTTTTCGGTCACAATAGCTAGCAAAAAGGATGATGATAGCGGTGGTCATATTAGCTAAGCCTTTCAATGACCTCTAACCCTTCGTGGATCTTGGTCTCTTTCGTTCGTTGGCTAGCCCCTCGAAAGCTTGTCCGTTTTTCTCGTTTTGCTCGCTTTGCTCGTGTTATCTTGGAGCAAACTCGTACGTGGTGGGTGGATTGGACTGGGTATGCAATTTTTGCGTGAGTAGCTGCTGCTTCTACTTTGAGGACCAGCATGTACGACATACACGTACAGTATGTAGACTCGGTCTGTCTCAAGTTTGATTAGCTTTCTGGCTGGCTCGATCCTCAGCCCATTTTCCCGTCGACCGCGACAGACTCGAGGCTATCTATCCCAGAGTAAAAAATGATTCCGTGGCCCCCAGTCGTTGGCTGTCCACTCCAGTTTTGATTCTCCACCACCAGAAAATCTGTAGCTCAGACGAGGAACGAACACAGTTGGTTGACGATTTCCCTCTCAGAGCCTTCTTCTTTGTTATGAGTGGGCTCGCCAACTCAGATACGCACATGACTTACATGAACGCATGAATGAAGGACAATTTCCCTTTTTTGACCGTAATGGCAATTTCAAGATTCGCTTACATTCAAGTACCATCAATTACCTGAAGAGCCACGGAGACAGGACGGGAGTCAAATGATCGTAGCATACATACTACATACAGAGTGACATAATAAAGCCGGCCTGACCAGGAGTTGCACTTGAATTTCTAGCCGCCAACGTTACTCCAAGTATTCTCTGGCTCATTTTCACTCATCCTGGTCGTCTATTCATTTATTCATACTGTACGTGCACGCATCCTACATTAGTGTATGATGTTAGTATGGAGTAAGTAAGCAGTAAGCACTGCACCAAAAAACGAATGGACTTTGTTTGATGGGTCTTGCTCCATCGACGATACCCTTGTGTTCGTAAGCGTATCAGCTCTTTCCAGGTTGTCATGAATGGGGCCCATGAGAGGAAAAATCCTAAACAGGCCCATGTTTGAAGGCAGACTCATCTTTTGTACAAAGCATGATCATTTTTGTAGACAAGGGGTGGGTACGGGCACTCATCACCCATTCACGGCAATATCAGGTCGGTCCCATCTTACCTTTTAATAAGATCTAAACAAGAAATACCTCTTGACTGTGGTTTTAATTTGACACACTCTTATGTTCTAAAAAAAATGACGATTATGGCTCGAAAACTGGCAACTGGCCCTGAAATCATCACATAAAAACCGTTACGCACATGTACTAATATTTTTTCAAAGCACATGACAAAAGTGAAAACGGCAGGCAAAACATAAGCAGGCAAAGGAGAAGTATTCGTAATTCATAGGTGATGAATATCTTGGTGATTGCCAAGTAGGCGGTGTTGCAAATTGAACATGTCCGTTGTCACCTTTGTTATTGATGGATTCCCACCCACTTTCGAAAAGGTCAGGTTCCCAACGCTGTTACGTTGGACACTGGATCTGCCTCTCAACCCAAAGTTAAAAAGAGCTCAGTTTCGGATGAAAAATGCTTGCAAACAATATTGGCCTATTAGGGTACGCACAAGAACTTGCTTAAGGCAAGAACATGGGCGGTTTTGAGGACGATTGAGGTGGAGTTTTGGCCGCCATATGGAAAAATTGAGGTGATCTAGGGACATTCCTAATGGAAAGTATTTTGCACATGTACTCCATCCTAGTCGTAGCCCTGATTCCTGCCAGGTTGAGGCGGTTGGTGAGGGAGAGGATTCGGATGAAAAAGACGAAACCCCAACTAGTTCAAATTCGTACTATCCACTTTCTGGTCTAGTCCTCCAATGCTATTGTGAGTACTGATAGTGATGAGGTTTGGAAATGCGGCGGTCCTATGTACATTTATGTAGCTGCCAAACGTGTCCAGAACATAAGCCTTTTGCGAAAAGATTGGAAGAAAAGAGGAACCCACATATCCTTGTGTGTAGTAGGACGGACCCTTAGTGACCTCATTAGCAGTCTGTTCAGAAGTTCCAGTCAAGTTTTACATTTGGCACTCAACTTTCTTCGGCTCACTTCAAACCCAACAAACTGGAAAGTTGAAAACTTCTCCCAAGACATGAAATTGCCCGCTTGACTGGGACAAATTCCAGAGCTTTCATCTCGAGAAATCTGCTTGTGATGATCGGTCGAACATGTCCACAGTCAAAGATCGCCAGCACACATCTGCCAAAGAAAACGAGGAAAAGGAGATCCAAATGGAGGCACGCCTAGTCGCGAATAACCATGAATGAGAAAAGGTCAGTTTCAGCACACATCGGTGCCATTAGCCACGATTCGGTAGGTCCGTTGATACAGCGCATTCTAAGTGGATGTTATGGAATGCATAATATCTAACATCCATGCCTCAAGTCTATCTAGACAAGCTTTAGCCTTACCGTATTACCAACCATATTATCAGTACATAGAAGTACACTTTAGCCGGGATTTGTTTTTATGATCTTCCAGGACTTAGTCTCTCGTGTGATTGTTTCCCAAACATCAGCGGAGCCTCCTCGCCACTTGACAAAAGCGATTATCGACATCAAACAGCGACGGTGTTCTGTCTATTTCTCAGCTAGCTTTTGGGCCTCAGAATGCGCGATTAAAGAATACATACCTGGGCTTAGGGAAATTATATCTACCGTAAATGAATGTTCCTCTTCAAACATCCTGGATTAACCTCTCGGATCTGATGCTTCAGGGTTTCAACTGATGCTAGATTCCTAGTCCATGTTTCAGGGCTCAAACTAACGCTTCAGACTCAGGCATACGTCGACATTGGTTCGGATGTTGGCATCTGTGGCTGACGTATTTGAAAAGTCTTTGTGGGTAATGGTTGGTCTTGATTTGCTCGTCCTTGGACTCTTAGATTAATGAGTATCTCCACTGGCTGCTAGTGTTTTGTTCATCCATGCCCTTGTCCTTCTCAGAATAGTAGTTAGAGGGCCCTCTCTAATGTGAGTTGATCTGTCCTCGACTCCTCGTTGGTTCGTTGTTGTGTTGGTTCTTTTTTGGCTCGGGCCCTCTCATTTTCAAGAGAGTGAAATGAATGGCCAAGGGAGTGGAAATCACGGATGGAACCGCATTGCACAAAACTTGGTAGCGTCACCCCCAGTTCGAAATACCAAGTGCCCCAAGGCACTCAAACGCACGTACGCACGAATGTATTCATGGCACCATTTACCGTAGTACATTGTTAAACATTCGTACACTCGCAAGTATTTGTCAGCTCCAAGGACAAAATATGCTTTCTAACCCATACAATGTGGGCCAGGAGGAGGTATGATAGATCCTCTGTAGATCTTGGGTTGTTCACTTTGGTACTTTGGTTTCCCTGGCGTTAAGGCCAGAGAAGGTGTTTTACACCATTGTCGTCCATTGGTCTCTCGCTCTGTCTTTTTTACTATTCTTTTTTTCCTGTTTGTTTTTAATGGAAGACCAGGTAAATGGTGGGTGGGTGGTTGGGTGGATTTCCTCAAGATGAAGAGTGTCCCGTACTGTGCTGGCGAGGTCTAATGCCACGTCTGGGATTTGTTTGCCTCCTTTCTCGTTTACTCTTGACCTCGGGATGAGCAATGAGGAGAGCAAGAACTGAGGAGGGACAAGAAGAACAAGAACAAGAAGAAATGGCATGCAAATGACACATGGTTATGGGATTTTCGTCCATTCCGGGGGGCCTCCGAGGGGCCAGACATGGATGGCGAGGTCATTCCCGAGAAATACACATCTCATCTCGTTTTCCCTGGACCCAGAAATTACTTCAAGGTCGTTATGGGGTACAACTCAGGTGATGGGACATGCTTGGAACAACGCAGACCTTCTATTATTGCTACGTTTACGAGTACTTATGTCCATCGGGTGGGTCCAATTGAGAGCGACACTACTAGGAGAATTCATAATGCTGATGGTTTTGGCACCACATGGGCTGGATGAAATGCAGATCCCTGAATTCGTGACCCAAAACAATGGGATAGAAAATGCATTGGAACATTTGATTCCAGTTCTATCCTATGTACTCCCTCGCTCTCTTTTTCTGTCTCTCTCTGTGCTTGGTCTGCCCTTTGCTTTGGCTCGGGGCAAATTTTCAAGACATTGGTCTTGCTTGGACTGATGCCGGACAAACCAACGACGACGACGACGACGACGACGGCGATGGACAACGAAATCGGGTCCCTCCCGTTTTCATGCATTTTTTTGCCAAGTGAGTGAAGAGACGACGACAAATTCCGGACTTTTAGAGAGGAAAGTCTCGATGACTCCTCGAAGCGAAAGAAAAAGGTTTCACAGTTGGAACCAGTCACCAGCAGCTATACTATGATCAAGGTCCCTGGCCTGTCGGGCTCGCACGACCTAACACGAGAAGACACCTAGAATGGCGAAAGAAGGGAAATTAGAGGGGACCTCAAAATGAGGCCCCATTTGCTTACCTCAAATGGATATTTGAGATGGAAAATCCCTTTTCGTGTAGTTTGTGGGCTGGGACAAGATTGCTGCACTTTACTCTAAAAGACCCAAGTCACACTGGATCAAAGCAATATCATGAAGGTGGTGTAGGAACAGTGGCTCCCAACTAATTAACCAGATGGTGTTTCTCCTTATAAGGACGATGGCAGAGTATTGTGAATATCCATTCAGTCTAAAGTAAATGTATAATAATAAACCAGCACTCTTATTCAGCCCTCGTAGCATGTACGTGCGAGGTACACTCCAATCAAAATGCATTCGCTTCCTAGCTTTTTTTAGTCCCCAGGTTCATACCTTTAATTGCTCGAATTGCAGTATGGCGCGGGCTTTTACTCAATGCCTTTGGTGATCTCAATTTTCTGCTACCACTGACCATGATTGAACTATTTCCATTTCGGTTTAGCATGTTGACGTGAATGACATGTTGCAAAATTGTTTTAAAGCGAGTGCATTCTGACTTTGACAGCAACAACTACTGTCAGTATTCGTATGACATTGATTGGCTGAAAAGGGACAAGTCGTCAAAGACTCTCAATATCTTTGGTGCGAGACCTCAGCTAAGCCACGCACACACATGGGTTTTATGAAATGGGTTAAGTCGATTTAAATGATCACGATCAAGAATGGCCCATTGAGGGTGGTCCAAATTTTCCACTCGAATGCAAAGTGGGATGGTCCCTTTTCATTTGGATGCCGAATTAATCGTTAGTGGAAATGTGGCCAAACAGACATCACCCATATCCTAAGGGAAGAAATAAGTACCCTCAAGTCTGTCTTGAGCACTACCATGGCACTACCAACTAAGTTCAACCAAGACAAACAACGTGCTCTCAAATGCTCATTTGGCTATAGAATTGCTGCTTTCTGGAATGCCGAACGAAACCTCGCTCGCTCGCTCGCTTTGACAGAATTGCATTCTTTGAAATGAAACGGCCCCGTTCAATATTAATTGGCAGGCCTTGAACTCCACTGCGAGCTCCAAAGTGGAAACGGAAAGTAGATGCCGAAAATGGAATCTTGATTGTCCAATATGTTTTATATTCCGTGGGGGTTTCTCTACCCAAAGGCGTCTCTTGGATTTGTCTCAGAGACGGTCCGTGCCAACTCCCATTTTCCTGTTTTGTATGTTTTGGGCTGCTGAGACTTTGGCACCAGCACTCCAGACTCCATGTTTGCCATGGTTTCCCCCACATTTGGACACTACCTGAATCATTCCAAGAAGTTAGTCAGGCCTGAGCATCGTCACCTTAACCTTGTAATCGCAAATCGCCCAATTACTTCTCTCTTATTCCGACAGTCCCATCATTCTCCTTCGTCTACTGAACTTAAATATGCACTATTGTGTGACATTAACCATCGGGAATTTGAAGTTACTTGACAAAAAGCTTCCATCGTTTAATAAGCCCCTTTCCTCGACCCTTATTCCTCGAATTATTTTAGATGTAAATTCTGGGTTCAACCAGAGTAGTGCCTCAAAATGCTATTGGAAGCATGTCAATGAAGTGACTTAGCTGAAAGTCAGCTTTAGAAAGGAATTGGTTTACACATGATATGAAGATTTCTTTGAGTTGCCCTGGGCTCGCCATGGATGAGAATAGCAAGAAAAAGAAGCCAGACAGTCTCGCAAGTAGAGATGTTTATTTGATGCGAGTTTTCCAGACTCTTGACTGGTTTCCAATTTTGTCCTGTCAATAATTGAGAGCGACTCACGATATTGCATGGAGTTCCATTTCACAACGGCCAGTTTCAGCATATGTTCAGTTGTTCACTCGGGCACGTTTGAACCACCATTGACAACTTCACCGAGCCAAGAAAGTCTAAAGTGTAGGCTCCGTCAAATTCGCTAATGATCAAGCCAATCAATGCTTGTCTTGCTGATCGAAATGACGTCGGACAACAATCAGGCACCCGAAAGAACGAATCTTATTACACTACGTCTTCCCTTGCTCTGAAAATATGCACGGTTCTTAATATGTACCAAATGCCTTGTGCCATTCGTTCGTTGCTCGTCGGTTTTAACGTGACACGAGTACCCAATATTTCAAAGATTCAATTTGAAATCGATAAGTCGGTTTCTGTTGAGCTCTCTTTTCGATTCAAAGTTCTCTTTTGATTCATCTCGGCTTTCCTTGTACAACTTGGCGCGCCTTATGAAATGACTTCTAAAACCATTCAACGGAATGAGTGGAATGAGTAGAGTAGAATCTTGGAGTCTAAAACAGCCAACAGATTGAGAGATTTCATGAGAGATTTCCAGTCCAAATTAGCCGCTCCTCAACCGTTTCTCAAATCCAATCTGCCACTGAATCAACCGTAATCGATGACTTACTTAACGTACTGGATCTCCTTTGCCACTTGTTCGCACAGTGGAGTATGAAGGCTGAATTGAGAGCTAGATTACAAAGATCGGTAAATATGGAGTCAAGAACAAACGACAAAGTATTGGCATGACACACCCACTATCAATGAGGCGTTGGACAAATAAACCACAAATGGCATTGACCCAGGGAGGCTGGGCTGTTCATACGCGCTTCAACCAACCATTGGGATGTGGACTAATTTCCGGGAAACGAGCCTTTCATGGAAATATGAGGCCATTACCAGTCAGGCTTCGGTAATTCACATGTAACGACAATTGAACTTGGGCTCGTTTCCGGCTCCTTATTTGTGCATTGCTCCTCACCATCCTGGCTTTTCGGGTCTCGGATCATAGGTCTGGCGTGGAGACTCGCCCTATAAAAACTCCACGAGTGAAGGTGCCAACCGGATCCAGGTTTTGTACCAAGTAATCCTGCTCCATTGGTAGAGTAAAACAACCACCCGCATTCGCATTCAATTCACTCTTAGACTCTTAGAGCTTCTGCTTTAAGATACCGTGTCCTACTCAATAGGAGCGAGAAATCAAATGTCCAAACCCCCTTCCATGGACTCAATTTCATTGAATCGAATCAAAGCCCTTCCCCCCCCCCCTTTTCACCGCTGAGATCCGAAGATCCCGAGATGCTAATTGTTTTGGCGGTTTCTTGGACAGAACATTCATTGTCCGTTGCATGTACTGTAGGTGGAACTGGACCAGTCTTGCATCTTGCATTCCATTCCCCGTCCTCCGTAGTGTCTTCACCCATCCTGGATGGATAGACTGGTCGTTGGTCCCACGGTCCTTGGTAAGGGATCGTTTTTCTATTTTGAATGGTCGGCCTCGGAAGCAGGAACTAACAGCCTCTTTCTTTCGTTCCGTCTTCTTCGTCCTCTTCGTCCTCTTCGTTCTCTTCGTTCTTCGTTTTACGTGGTGGTCGTGGTTTGTGTGACCGTGAGGTGGATGGCTGCAAGGGCACAGGCTGATCATGGTACAAGAGGCACCACAGCTGGGAGGACCATTAGCCGGGTTTTGGTTTCCCAGTTATTACACTCAATGATGGGGGGAGGAACAGGCTGATAGTGGTGATGGTGGTGCTGGTGTCGTCCCTGAACCTTGATATGGGGGCCAGAGAAAAGTAGGCGTGAATGAATCACTCTTTTTGCTACTTCGCTTCCTCCTCTTTGACGTGCAACTGGGCGGAAAAAATGAAGGTACATGCACACGCGCACGTCCAAAGTAGGGCATGTACTGTAGTGCGTACACCGATAACACTCCAGAATCACGGTTCGACTCCTAGATAGATACGGGTGATGCTATACACCTACCCAAGTGTGTATGTGTGGCCTGTTTTAGAAATGGTGAAATGTCCCGTCACATTTTTCCTGACGATAGGAAGGACGCAAAAAGCCGGATTCTTTAAAAAGCCCTCGTCGCTCATCATCATCCTCATCCTCATCATCATCGGGCGCGAGAATGGTGAGAATGGCGAGAATTGCCAAGCTCCTCGCTCTCGTCAACACCTTCCTCCGGGTTCCTTTCTTCTTTATCCTGGGATACCGAGAATGACAAGAGACTAAGAGAAGTTCCATGTCGTGTGACAATTTTCCAATTGGTCTGATCTTCAGGGAATAATACAGTTGATCCATTAAGCTCAGGGCCAAAGCGAAAGTCGGCTCATCTATCGTGAGCTGGATATGCAGCTAGATAGCTAGTTGGCTTGTCTCGTGGGTCTCTTCATTGTATCTCCGGCCACCAGAATCCATCCAACCATCCATCCAACCATCCATCTAACCACAGATTCAGTTAACACGTGTATGCACGTCCGTACATATCGCGAGAGAAAGTGCTACTTTTGAGCCACGCGATGCGTGCAATAAACCAGAGGCGGGTGGCGAGGCCAACCATGATGATGATGATGATGATGATGATGATGATATTCTAGTGAGAGATCAATCAGATCGGAGAACCAGTAGTTTGAGTGAGGAGTGGGGCTCGGTTGGCTCACCAACATAGAAATGGTAAGCCAACTTTGATTCGCAACCGATTCACCTGGCTTGTCCCATGATGGATGGGGCCATGGGCCCATCATTTAAATTTCTAACCCGATCGGGCCGCGCGAACTTTATTTCTCTTCGACTGTCCGACTGGCCAAACAATTTGGACGGCTTCCGATTTGAAATCGCCTTCAAGAACAGAAAATGGTTTTCCACATCGGAGGTCGATTCCGTCTATTTTTGAAGCTTCTCTGGCTCGTCTTCCGTTTGTGGCGTGGAAACTTCATTTTGCTCTGGCAAGGTCCTCTCGGCCCTTTTAAAAAGCAAACATTCACACCAGACGATTGTTGTAAAACAAATGCCCCGAGAGAAAAAAAAGAGAACGAGAGAGAGAGAAATGGAAATAGGGCATTTGAATGGAGAGGATGTGAAGCATAAGCCTTGAAATCGGGCCCGGAACATGTCTGTGGTGTTAGATATTAGTGTTGGCATCCCAACCATCCACCACTTACAACCGCCGCCACCATTACCATTAGCTCGAAGCCAGATATGTACGCTCACTATATGAGTAGTACGTGTGGGGCCAGGCAAAGGGCACTTGAACAATTGCGGTTTTTGGCATAGCGCTTTTCCCCCAGCACCCACCCAGTTCTTCTGCCGGAAGTGTTCCCGCCCACACTACCATTATTTATGTCACATTTCTTTCAAGGGGTTATAGACTTACGGTGTGTATATGTGTACATAAATAGAGGCACATACCATAACGGGGGGGGG
>NC_081440.1:16325247-16361592 GCF_007210705.1 Tigriopus californicus | reverse complement strand
TCCATTCAATTTCGATCCAACATTTATTGTCGAATACATGATGTCATTGCCACAAGTGAGTTTACATAGGTACCAGGGTAAATGGTCGTATCAGGTCATGTCAGGCATGAAGTAGGTTGAAACTAATTTTGGGTCGTCTGATTAGTCGGTGACTCAGAATGAGCGATACCATACTGCACTGTAGATATGTAACCTATTTCCATTCGACGTCGACTGCTTCTCGTGTTCAACTCACAATTCTGGTCTTTGGAAACAATCTAAGGTAAACGAGCCCAAGGTCACTTCATTTGTCCTCGGACGGAGGTAGAGGTACCTGTATCACGCATACTGTA
This sequence comes from Tigriopus californicus, assembly GCF_007210705.1. Classification (NCBI taxonomy): domain Eukaryota; kingdom Metazoa; phylum Arthropoda; class Copepoda; order Harpacticoida; family Harpacticidae; genus Tigriopus; species Tigriopus californicus. Next base: position 16,361,260 of record NC_081440.1, on the reverse strand, counting down.
CATACGTACAATAGTACAGTAGTACGGTAGTACGGTAGATGCGTTCATGGTTGCAGTTTTCTGTTTTCGTATTTCTGATAGGTACCTGATCGAGTATTTAATTTCGATCGAATTGTACGATAGTACCTCAACACATTGGATTCCCATCCATCGAGAGAGACAGGACCATGTTGTCCGTCGATGGTCTTGCTAACAATTGTGCTTTCGGTTGTTAACAACCCTAAACCGAAGTTTGATCTGGGAGGCCAACTACATGTAGCCTGAGTCGTCACAATGGGCAATGGGAAGCTGTGACTGATGGGAGCAAAGTGTTTTCCGCATAAGGGAATCCACATCACCCACCGGTTCCTTGCCCAGGGAACTGTCAGGGTGCTTCTCTGGATTGATGAGCCGCGGCACCTTCTTCGGGTCAAAAGTAGAAGTAGAGTGCACGCATTTTCTTTGCTCTTTGCCAGTCTCATATGTACTATGTGCGTATATAGTAAACTAGTTGGTAGTTGGGTAGAATTGGGCGGGTGAACAACTTTGGGCCTGACCTCGGGCATGGAAATCTAAATAGAGAAATCTTAAATATCCAGGTCTCGGGTCACCGTCCATTTGAGCTTCGAGGTGTGGCTGAAAAGCAGGAGAGGTCAACACTCAAGTAAAAAGGTCCATTTTCCTTTCTTATTTGATGACGTCCAAAAGCAAATTTTGAGAACTGAAGCAATTTCTCCGTACTACGAGTATTTCACTTACCAAAATAGGTTCAGGTTCACTACAAGACATACAAGTCATTCAGGCAGGGTTTCGAAATAAATTTCATTCACATCAATCATCGCTCTATCTTAGCTACAAGAAAGATGACGTTATCATTGGAAAGGCATATGTCTTATCTATAGCTTTTGCCATTAGCAAATTTTTATCACATCAAAAATCAACTCAGAACAATGAATAGAAAGCAATAGAGAAAAAAAATCGTATCCAAAATGCCATAAACTGGACCAAATAAAAAAAGTGAATTGACCAGTTAGTTAACAATATATGTAGATGTCAAGAAAGGCAGTGGTAAAACCGAACCCTTGGCCATCTTCTCACCTCAACTTTGAAGGATGGCTGCTGGACAGAAACGTGCTTGCAAGTCATCCGAATCTTGAAGATGGTCCACGGAGAAGATTTTCTCGGACAAGAAGTTTGCCTTCTGCGTGAGGAAAAAGTAGGTTACGAAAGGAAGGAGCGATACAAAGGGTGTTTCGGATCGGAACTAAGCATGGTTCTGGAGTGTCTTGGCCCCCGATTGTAGAACATTGCCACGAATTATGTTTGCATTTTTTTAGAAAAAGTTGGATCTGAAGTCTTCTAGCTAGTATTGAAGCATACAGTTTTGCCATGGCTGAAGGCCAAAAAACCCTTGTGTGGCTATGCATTGGCCCCAAAAAGGCCCCACTCAAAACCAGCATTCTGGTGCAAGCATTTTTTGGTCCGAATTTTACGACCTTTTGGTCGTAAGGGAACCCAATACATAAGCCCCGCGAGTATTTGGCCGGTGGCAATTTGGAATATAAGTCTAATAACACCCTCCCTCAAATCTTAGCGTAGTGAGGACAACAATTTGGAAAAGGGGACACTTTGCCTAACAAAAAGGCGAAGGATGGATACATTGAGGAAAAACATATTCCTAACGTCTAGTGAATGTTGTTTGAATACCCTGTAGGAATATGAAAGCCAGAAGTGAAGTTAGAGCCGTCTTTATTTCCAAACTGCGACGTTGGTCTTTCAACAAAATCAAACATTTCAAGCGTCTTCCTCAACATGGACCGTATCTTTACATTGGAGGCTCATTATACCCGCAATTGGTCCAATACCTGCGCTCGTCAGGGATGCGAAAGTAAAGACAGTAAAGTTGTCGGGCAGCCATGACATCGACAATGATACAAAAAAAGAGAAATCTTCCAAGGTTGATTTGCTACAATCTCAAGGAGGTGGTTATGCCTGTGGGCAATCTTCAACGCCGAAGCCAATGATTAGTTAGTTGGCATGATCTTCAGGCTTGTGCCAAGTATGTTGATGTCTCTCGTTGGGTGTCAAGTCAATATACAGTACGTAGCGACTAACGAGACAAGGAAGAGAGAAAGCTGAACTGGCTCAAGCACTTATTTTGAAGTTCCGCGACTTGGGTGGTCACTCAATCCAGGGGAGTCCTGGGATAGTTCGCAAGGAAGTTCAGCACACAGACCCATCCAGTCATTTATTTCTTGGGCTTGTTCGAGGCTCTCGGAGGTTGGCCTTCGTGTCTCCTTGACTTTGGACCGAGTCGCTATTTTTCTCTCGTTCCCTTTTTCTGGCTCTTGTTTTTCGATCACACATCGTCCGGAGGCGAAGCGAATGTTTAGAGTACTTATGGTCAAGGACATCTCGACTCATGGAGGGCAAGGGGAGCATGGAACCGATGGCTCCAGTTCAATTGAGAGATATTGTGCCCGAAGTCAGTCCGACAGGATGGGTGTTCTTGTTTGTTAATATTGCACGTATGTAAAGGAATCTGAGACGGCGAATGCGCAAGAACATCAAGGTATGTTATGTGATGTTCTATGCGGTATTTCGAAGCAAGTTTGTTGATGATCGTGCTTATCTATCTATCCTTTGCCTCCGCATGATCTCGAGGTCCGATTTGATTAAGTAGTGTTCAGTCGTCTTGTGATGTTCCTTATATACATGTTGGCCAGGAAGTTGTGTTGTTGTGGTTTGTGGTCAAACTGGTCACCCGCAAGAACATGTCCCAGAGTGGAACCTCTCGCCTTGTTCGTTGGTTGTCTTCCTTTGATCCACTTTTTCTCTCTCTCTCTCTGTCTCTGTCTCTCTCTTTCTTTCTCACTCACTCATTCACTCACTCACCCATTGGGTTGCTTGCTTTCTCCCTCAAGAAGAGGATAAGAACGATTGAGAACAATGAAACCTGGTGTCGGAATAGTCACCATCAGTGGTTCGCCCGCCGATGAGAAACCACGCAGATGAACCCACTAACCAACACATATTTGGCATGGTTGTTTAGGACTATCCAAAAACATGAATATCAATGCTTTTCCATCCAAGGGTTTGATCCCCAAAGTGCTTGCACCGTCATGTTTGAAGGTGATTTTCGATTTCCCTCGGAGTTCATTCGATTATTCTATGACAATAACAGAGCCCAGTAACAGCGATAGTTGCATTGACTTATTGAATGCAGCGTTGATGAAATTCGTGGACTGACCGAAAGACTAACAGAGTGACTGACTGACTGACTCGACCACCTTCAATGACCTGAGTGATAGTGCTCGTGCCCTCATATCTGATGTGTTGAACACGGACTAGTGATAGGCAAATTGGAGGGAGCCCAATGTACAGATGACCTGATCTGATCTATCCCAGGGTGTCCTCCCTCCCTGTGCCTTGACCTCGAGCTCTCGACGCAGAACACACAAACGTACTGAGCCCATTTTTATTGCAGTACGTACCCGAACGTACATAGTACACATTCATTCTTGTTATAAGACAGGGTAGTCCTCGATTAACGTGCCTTAAAATTTCGACAACATTTTGTGACTTAATTCACATTTAAAAAAAATAGCATTCTTAAGTGAGGATACAAGCCGATAAATATAACTGCATAAAGCTTTGTCAGGATGTTTCATGGCCACTTTCCTTGAGATGATATTTTGAACAGGAAATATGTTTGAGTTCCAGGCAATCTTCACTTTAACCTGGGACCATACACTCAGACTACCCTGCAAGGGCAAAATCAAAATCGACTGCCACTATTCATGGCAAAAAAACGAAAAAAAACGACCAGGCTATAGTCAACTTGATGATGGTTCTTTTAGACCGTTTTTTCTCCATCATCCAACGTTGATTGGAACCTTTGCCTTCAAAATGTTGAGCTAAAAAACATAAAAAGATGTATTCATTTGCTATCGGCGTAACGTTGCTACGCTAATAATAGTAGTGTGTCAGTATGTAGTAGTGGAACACACCACTGTTATACTACGACTTCACATGCAGACTACAATACAACAATACATAGAGCCGTTTTGGTTAGTGCACATCTACGCACCGCACGCTTGCACATTAAAAGCGAGGATTCTTTGGATAATCGTGATAAATCGACACCACCACTGACATTGGCTACATAGCTGCATGGGATGNGGGGGAGAGGGGGACTTTCATGATCCCCTCCTTCATATCTAACCTTTCAAAGCTTTACTGCGAATGATAGGACACGAAGATCTTGGCAAATGTTAGTCATTTCGCTCATTAGAGGACAACGATGTAGTGTGCAGTCAGTATACACCCAACAAGAGTAAGCTAGAATTTGTATTATCCCAACAAACAACTGCATCCATCGCTTGAGCATCGGTCTGAGTGCAGACGTCAAAATAATCCTTTGTAAATGCCAATTGCGCCTTGAATGTTATACCTACAGGGCAAAAAAAAAAGAGTATTTTCGCAAGTCTCGAAGAAGTCAAGCGTAGGAAAGATAGCGCTCATAAGACGGCTCATAATTGTCAAGCAAAAGATAAGGCTTTTTATATTCTTATTAACAAGTCAGGCTCTTGTTCACTCGTCCTAGACCTTTTCCAGATGCGTGCAACGAATGGACATAATTACAATCACATTCTTCTTCTGGACTTGATGATCTTTATTCGTACTTCAGGCTTTCTTTACCTATAAAAAGTTCAACCTTGGACCCACTCTGACCTGAAACGAAAAAAAGAATGAAGATACTCTGCCTTCATAGACCAAGTTATTCGATAAAACACCCATAACCTCATAGTGATTGGAACTGCTATTTCAGGCTCTGAACATTAAGAGTTACATCTGCCAAGGATTTTGCTTTTTCGAACACCTTTAGCGCACACTCTCGCCAAAATATAATCTCAGCCTATACCAGCTTTGGAACAGAGGTCCAATAGTTTGGATCACAAAACTACTCAGGTAAACAAGTTAAAACCAATGTCTATAATGGTATAACCGTAACCGAAGATAGGGCCTAGGCAAAACGCTTTTAAGGCTTCTATTTATACGGCATTCGCCATGGGAATGCAATTACTTAAGGTCTTAAGGGCCGGCCGTGCTCAGCCATACTGGATAGTAGTTAAAGAATTTCTAATTCCAAAGTTTTTAGAATATTGATTGTGAACACTTAAGGTATTTCCGTTGCTCAGGAAAGAAGGTAAACTAAGAGTGACCATTTCTTTCTTAAATTCATTAGTTCCTAGGATATTCTAAACGGAGTTGTACGCTTTTAACCACTTTCATATCGAGGAACTCTGGTGACTTCCAAGTCCCCGGCTAGATTTTAAGATTATACAATTACTCTTGCCAATTTAGCACCAAAGACCGACATCTAGCAAGGAGATTACCCTAGATCATTAGCTTGAAAGTGGCTGAACAATGTTCCCATTTTGAATTGGCGCAAAGAGTGCCTTGAGAATTGAACTAATGTATCACTCACTAGTGTACGTAGTATTTATGGAGTGAAAGATGATGACTGGCTTTTGCAAAGAGGTTTAAACCGAACCCCATCAACTTGGAAACAAAACATCATTTAAGTTAATCGACTTTTGCTGTGGCGAAGACTTCACCTCTCTACGAAAAATAAGCCGTTACACAAAGTATGCATCGGTAATTTGTGTCCCTTGGATATTGAGTAAGTGGCCAATAGTGGAAGATCAACCGCATTTTCCATTTTCACGAAACTGTGTTTATCAAGGGAAAGNTTAGCTTGAAAGTGGCTGAACAATGTTCCCATTTTGTATTGGCGCAAAGAGTGCCTTGAGAATTGAACTAATGTATCACTGACTAGTGTACGTAGTATTTAAGGAGTGATAGATGATGACTGGCTTTTGCAAAGAGGTTTAAACCGAACCCCATCAACTTGGAAACGAAACATCATTTAAGTTAATCGACTTTTGCTGTGGCGAAGACTTCACCTCTCTACGAAAAACAAGCCGTTACACAAAGTATGCATGGGTAATTTGTGTCCCTTGGATATTGAGTAAGTGGCCAATAGTGGAAGATCAACCGCATTTTCCATTTTCACGAAACTGTGTTTATCAAGGGAAAGAGCAACAGCAAAAGAACCAGACGTAGGGGTTCTTCGCCCAAGAACTAAAGAAAAGGAAAAATGGCCGTTCCCGTTCTTCTTGGCATTCGTTTTTAGGCCAATGTTTTGTGTCTCATACGGAATCACAATTGCCGAAGGCAAAGGCTAAATTAGTGCACCCTTTGATCCATAAACGAGAAAGACATGCCTAAAAACACATTTGCGTTGATGTAATAATTATAAAGTTTCTGCCAAATGCGTTTTCCGCAAGTCAATTTCAAGGAATACGCCAAGGGTCCTCTTGTCCTCAACGTCGGGAAATTGGAAGAAAATGTCTCCGGGGAATGATAGGCATATCCTCAGAATGAAATAGACTGAAATAGCACCAATCGACGTTCCACATCGTGCAACTGCAGTGGATACATCATAAAAGCCTTGGCTGGCTTGAATCATGGACGAAATGTACCCCCTTCTTGTTTATGTCTGTTTAGCTGGGAGCCCCCTGAAAGGTTGACATTTTATAGGCTATCCCTGGCTTGGCCCAACTTTTGACCATTGCTTCTGTTCTTGCTTGTTCTAGGTTTGTCGTTGTTCATCGGGCAAGTGATTTACATCGCCATTCTCAAGGCTGAGGTAGGGTCCAAGCTGGTTCCCATCTCGCTGCTGTCACCCCCTCGACTTACTTATCAGTATGGGTGGTCCTTCTTGCTCCTTGTGATTTCCTTCCTCTCCTGCGAAGCTGCCGGAGTCTCAAGTATCTTTCTCTATATGCACCATCATCAGTATCGATATCTTTGCCGCCAAGACGAGAGCCGAATCGGCGTGCACCTGCTCAAGAACTTGGCAGCTCCGCTGACAGGAGCTGATCAACTGACAACAAATGGAGACATCATTCGAGAGGCCATTAATAAAGCTGAAGATGAATTGGAGCAACAAGAGGAACACGAAGACACGCGCGACATGTCAAGGTTCATGGACCACAAGCACATACCAACCATGACAGTGGCAGAAGCGAACAAACGGCGAGACTCGGCGGAGAACAACCCCGTTTGGGCAGTGGGGAATGGGCGGCTGAAGGGAGCACAAGGCGTCACAAAATCATTGGCTGTGGTGGACCCCTTCCAGGCGGGGGTCTTTCCGCCCGAGAAAACCACTCGCTTGGTGTCTCACCCCTGGAATCAGGCGCATTTTCACCCGCGACTCAATGGGCAGCTCAAGAGCAGCTCAGGATCGCCCCCCAAAAGACGGGCGGATATGTTTCTCTGCGCCCGCCATCGAGCCGCCTCATTGCGACGCCATAATCGCAGGGTCGATCATGAGTCGAATCTTTTCGAGTGCCAGGCCCTACCCAAGCAGAGCCGGCATCACCATCCAAGTCATCAAGCCGCCCAGTATCCTCGAATTTCCGATGGTAATTCCAGTCAGGAAGACGACGAGGACGAGGATGACAGGAGCGAAATCACCGCTGACGGTGACGACGAGGATAGCTTTCGGGCTTTATTGCATCAAGAACGGCGCAACAATGGGATGCTGTCGGCTGACCGGCATCAGCCCAATTCGCACGTGCTTTCGTCTCGGAATCCGCCTCACATCACCATGGATTCATTCACGAACCCGAGCTTCTTTCAGCCTCACCTCGATTCTAGCCGTGCTCATTCCGCCCCTTCGCCCTTCTGTCCTGCCTCCCACCACCATCCCACCTTGCCCAACTCCGTACCTCGCCCCGCCACGGTGGCCGAGGGCTTGCCGGAATTTCATCAATGCTGTCAGTGTGTCCATTGTGGCTTTACCCTGACCAATGAGGGTCCCAGTTCGTCCAAGAGCCACCATGCCGCCGGTTGCAGAGGTGTCAGCGTAGGTGTTGGTGTTGGTGATCCCGACCCTGACAGCTTCTTATCTCGAGCCTCAGTCATGCATTCCTTGGTCGGACCTCGGAAATGTTTGTGTGAGGATTCGGCGCATCATTCGGCTAGCGTGACCAGCCATCATAATCTCATGCAAAGTCCACCGCTTCCCCATTATCCCAGTGATTGTGGGCTCTACGAAACGGGCGTGGGGGATCCGTTCTTCTTGGATCAGGATACCCGGGTATGAAATACCCTCAATATCCGGAGGATACAGCTCATTGTTCATCAACAAATTTGTGTATCACAATGCCAGCAGAGTCCACAATAAATCATATTTATGTAGAATTCTGATCAAGGATTTGAAGCTGTTCTTCTCATGAATGAAAGCTTTGTGGGTCAATGGAAGAACAAGAGATTAATGTTAAGCCTAACCTTTTGACCTTTTCAGGTGTGTCCTAGTAACAATATATCCCGAATATTATAGGCTCTTTAACGCCCTAATCACGGGACACAGGGGTTTGAGTATTCCGTAACGATATGCACTGCAATCCTTTTTCCCATGTACCTAAAAGGAGACGTTCGTTGAGTTTTTCGTTCATTTGGTATTGGAAATAGGAGTTTTACGCTTGCAATTGCCGATATGTGAGATATGGCAAATGTACGAAATACTCAAAAGACAAGGTACAGAAAATGCCAATTCAATCACAAACGAGAAGTTGTGGCTCAAGATTTAACAATTCATATACAGTACACTAGCTGAAGTAGTTTTAGTTGCGAAACATCACCAAGGCACTTACTATTATTTTAGTTATCACTTCTTTCATTTTATGTAATGTTCAACGGATATTTTTGATGAAATGATTCAGCAATCTGAACCTTTCTACTTCGAAAAAATGGAAATTAATCCAGAAAAACTGAAAGAATATTCAAAAGATGTGTTTAGACATATCTTTTGAAACTTGATAAGCCACATCCCACCCCTTAAGTTGAGAAAATGTATTTTTTCAAAAAGTTAGAAAAGTGGGTGACAAAGGTTTTACAATGGCAAAAAGGTTATTTTTAGCCCCTTTTAGACTCTTTCCTGGATATTTTTGTTAATTACTGCAACACGGTGTACAAAGAGCCCTATCAAGTTTCAGATAAATAATTGAATACATTTAGGCATTCTTTTTGCTCTGAAAATCATAAGGACAACTTTGGTTATGTTGTTTTATGGAATTATGGCCCACATTGGGACTGTACAGTGTTCAGAGAAGGTACGAAAGGGATCTAATACAGTATGTCTTCAAAAGCATCCATGAGCTTTGTCCCAACCCAGGATTTAGGGTCAATTCTAGTGATCCTAGAGCCCTAATGTGCGCATTGAGAGCACCTTCCAGTCCTCGAGAATCAAGGCTGGTTAGAACAATGAAGTTCACTTCTCTTCTTCTTTCTTGGGCTCCTTCATTGTTTAATTTGCTTCCCTCTAATATTCGTAAGGAATACGTAGGCCTTGTAGATCCGGTTGCATCTTTCAAGTCAGACTTGGGCAAATTTTTAAGTAGTATTCCAGGTCAACCTTACATTCAAAGACTAGCTCGGTCTGCCCAATCAAACTCATTTGTAGACCAAATATCATTTGAAAATTGAATAGGAAATAAAGAAACAAAGTATGACCTTTATTTTAATAGTTCTTGGGATTTCATTCCTTGTAGCGTTTAGAAAAGCCCGTGAAAAAACAAATCAAAAGAAAAAAAAATGTAAGCCTTACAAACCTAAACATAATAATACCGAAATATTTTCACAAAACCTGAGTAATGGAAACTGGGAGCCCACTTTTTTTGAAAACATACTTTATAATCATGCAAAGTACAATAGTTACACATTCACTTGAGTTCTGAAGATAATAGTATGTATTACCAACGGTATTGCATTGCATGTAATAACAGGCAATCTAGAAGATTTGGGTTTTCTTGAAGATTGTTAAAATCATTAAACACTGTTTCTTTAAGACCTCATTGATTTTTTGTGAGATTTGCAATTATTGTTGAACTCCGTGAGTTTTCAATGATTCTAAGATTTTTTTACTTAGTTTTAGAGGGTGTCAAGTAAATAAGGTAATACATCATTTTGAGCCATTTTGAGATTATGCAAGAGAACGATCAAATCCCACATAACTAAGCACCGTCTGGCCGCTTCTTAGTTATATTGCGATAATGTTTTTGGGCTTTGCCAAAAAGTGAACATATGCATAAAGATATGTAATAAATGCGATTGATGCTTAAAATGCAGCTAAACCTGTTTTAGGACATAAAAAAAAATAATGCTTGTCCTGACCGTCTCTAGTGATGATATTTGGCATGTGCTAGGCGGGGAATCCAAATTGGCGCGTTTCCCAAAATCATGGACAATGTTACTAAGCTCCCATTTTCAGCTTGAATGTGTTGAAATGTTGTAGAGAGTATTATTGGCCTATTTAATGCTCTATATTTGCAAGCCCTTCACATCAATGACTGACCGCACGCAAGACCTGGATGAGGAGAGGACATTAATCAAAAAAGGATATTTGATATGTTGGCCTTGTTCTCCTCGATTGATGTAATCAAGGAAAATTTTATCGAATGAGCAAGACTGATGAGATTAGATACTTCAACTTAGCCCCAGATAGGTAGCCCCCAGATAGATAGGCCCATACATAGCTCCATTCATAGGAGTAAGGTCTGGACTATTATGAGCCCAAATGAGCTTCATTACATGAACATTCTATACAATATGTTCCTTTAATTTCAATGTCTTAGCAATACAGGGTGGTAACTTGAAAACAAAGGGTCGAGAATCATTTCCGAATATTGCTTTATCTATGATCGTATTCACAAGAAAGGGCACAAATGCAAAAGGACCTTGATTTAAATTCGGTTTGCATTTTGCTTTTGTAGCTAAGTACCGGTATGGTCTTACTTGGGCATAACACATAAAATATTGGTCACCTGAACTTTTGGAGGTCTTTAAGAAAAAGTGATTAAAGAATTTGTATTGGTCCATTTATTCCAAAATGGCCAAATCCCAAGCCATCAACATGGTTTCTTGACTAAAATGCTCGCAACTACAAACTCATCGAACACTTGGAACATGTGAGAGATGTAGTGACAAAGCATGATATTAGAGACATCGTCTACCTGGACTTTGCAAAGGCCTTCGATAAGGTCAAGTCAAGTTCCTCACAAATCGGAAACAATGGGTTAAAATCAGCCATCAGTGACCAAATTCAAAAAGAGACCTACCTAAATAACTTCCTCTCAACCATTCCAGGCCATCCCTCGATACCTGGGTATTATCAATCCGCAAATTCAAACTCGATTTCTGATTGGATTTACTTTCGAGTGTTTGTGCGACCACCTTTTATGCCTTGAATCCATTCAAGACATCTGTCTGTGTACAGTAAATAAATCATCGTTATTGTGTGTAACAAAAGGGGGTTGGAAAAACAGTTTGCGATTTTGGTCAAAATAGTTTTTTAGGTTATGAAAATCAGCCCAAAATAAGTTCTGAAAACGCTAATATAAGCTATAAAAAGGTGAAAAAATGTTTTTTTTATATGTTTGGTAATTCTTGTGCTACAATTACAATACTTTTGAGGCAAAAAATGCTTGATTATTGCTTTTCACGATCTTCTTGCTTTTTGGGCTCAGAAATATCGTTTTTCTTTGATCACNCTCTCAACCATTCCAGGCCATCCCTCGATACCTGGGTATTATCAATCCGCAAATTCAAACCCGATTTCTGATTAGATTTACTTTCGAGTGTTTGTGCGACCACCTTTTATGCCTTGAATCCATTCAAGACATCTGTCTGTGTACAGTAAATAAATCATTGTTATTGTGTAACAAAAGGGGGTTGGAAAAACAGTTTGGGATTTTGGTCAAAATAGTTTTTTAGGTTATGAAAATCAGCCCAAAATAAGTTCTGAAAACGCTATTATAAGCTATAAAAAGGTGAAGAAATGTTTTTTTATATGTTTGGTAATTCTTGTGCTCCAATTACAATACTTTTGAGGCAAAAAATGCTTGATTATTGCTTTTCACGATCTTCTTGCTTTTTGGGCTCAGAAATATCGTTTTTCTTTGATCACAAATGCTTGTTTTTAAACATAGTCCTCCCAGGCTCTTCTCCCTAAGTGTTTAATTTCAAGGGATTTGAACGATATTTAGGGGTTCTTGAACGCAAAACGATTCCAAAAGTTCAATCAATCAGAGCAATTAGAATTCATGTCCCTGGCTGAGCAGAGGATATTTGCCTCAATCACAACCACAGGATTGCGAACACCCCGCTCTCTACTTGAACACGATCATGCGATGGCGCAGTTGGTAGGACAAGCCAACCCATTCGACAACTCGACTCAGAGCTAAAATCTTATGAGGTAACACTTGATTTCCTGGAAAAGATGTTAACATCAGAAGGGCATTAATATGAAAAATTCCAATATAGTGTCTAAGCCAACATTATTTTTTATTTTCACACCTAGATTGAAATAAATACAATTGGCCTTGAAAAGAATTAAATAATGAATTATGTAATTCCGTTAAGCATTTCACGAGTTTTACATCAGTTTCAATTTGGTTCCATAGACATGAAATATTTGTCTGACAATATTGATTGATTTTGCTTCTGGATCAAGCAAGTTGTTTGCTGGGTCAAGTTGACTGCTAGGTCAGGGTGTCTTGGGTTGAGTCGTCCTGAGTCGAGTTGTCTGGGAACAGAAATACTCATTTTGACTATAGTTACTATAGCTGTAATCCATTCCTTTCATTGAAGAACAACCCTTGGGACATCTTGAAACGGGAGTTGCAGATCATCCACATTCTTTTCTCCCACAAAGTGAACTTGGGCAAAAACTTTGGACTGACCATGATGTCGTCCATAATTAATACGTTATCACTTTTTAATTGCAATTTACGTCATTTTGATTAAAAAAAAAAATAATTCAATGGCAATCCTGACTCAGATCGATTGCGGTGGCAAAGTTCAAACTCGATCACACTCCAGTAATGTTTAGTGGTTGTATCTTACATTCGATGTAAACTACCCATCCCAACGTGTCAAAGCTACATCCAGGTAGGCTTAAAGATTAACGGAAGTGATCGTAATCACTAGAAAAAGATGATTTAGAATATTTTGTGCCCTTTTCTGCCACTGATTTTGGACCAAGTTCTGCCATGTTTTGCCGCCATTTGATAATTTCTCATCCCTGGGTTAGAAAGTAAAATTTGGATTCAATGTTAGGTTGAGCGAGTTCATTACATCACTCACGTACTTTTCTCAGCCCACATTTCGTTGAGAGGTTGCACGTACCGACAATACATAGGGAGCTCAAATTATAAGCTACTACCATAGATACGAAAGAATTAGAATGCTCAAGTTTAGCATGGGTTCTTCTGGATGAGTATGTTTTCAGGTCAACTGACGCTGGGGGTCAAGGGACACCAAGATTTCGTGAAATCCTGCTTTAGGTAAGTTGAATAATTCCCATACAACCTTCTTTTTATCTTGTTATCTTCGAATTTCTTTTGAATCTTTCAAATACATCACTACAAAGAGCGGTAGAATGCATGCTTTTTGCGCATAACACACATGTATCAAAAAATGATTCAGACATTTGGAGAGTGCTAGAGGAGAGCTATGGCTTAGCAAAGAGTTGTATATGGTGTTTCTACTCAGAATTTGGACATACTGTCAACGATTCAGATTTGCTCCACAGTTGGTTGTCCTTACTATATCTCGACTGCGACTAGAACTTTTTGACACTCCCCCCTCCCCTGCGACAGCTGAGACGCCAACATCGATCTGATCTATGGCTAACCTATGATCTATAGGTTAAGTTTAGGCCTAGCGTGTAATGTAATCCTCCAAAGTGCCAAAATACAGCATATTTGCCGAATCATCATCAGGATTTTCGTCATTAAGCAGCGCCCAGAGTGGTTCAGGAGCTGACCGTAGTGGAGAGTGGGGTCGTCCAAGTAATCCATGTAACCCACTTTCAGCCTTCCCACTTCAAAGGCCGGCGAGTGACCGAGGGTGACGGCCGCTTAGGCCTACACACCTAGCAACAATCGGGCATCCCTAACCTATCCATACTAACAAACACCGACTAGTCCTGTCCTCGGTCGTCCTACTACGGTCAATACAAAGTTTCATTCCTCCTCTTCTTTCGCTTGGGTCGTCTGGGTGGAACCCCGTTGGTGCCTTGATTCCAACCCAGCCAGCCGTCCTCCACATGTCGTCCATGATCATGGCCGGGCTGGGCCTGGCGGCCGTGGGCTTCGCCGGCCGGTATGCCGCCCGCCAACTCCCCAACGCGGCCAAGTCCATGGAAGAAGCCATTAAGAGCATGCCCAAGTTGGACGCGGCCACCTGGGCCAACGCCAAATACTACAAGGGCGGCTTCGAGGCCAAGATGAGCCAGCGCGAGGCAGCCCTCATCTTGGGCGTGTCGCCCAGCGCGCCTACCAAGAAGATCCGCGAGTGCCACAAGCGCATCATGCTGCTCAACCACCCGGACAAAGGCGGATCCCCTTATCTGGCGGCCAAGATCAACGAGGCCAAGGATTTGATGGACAAGTGATCCGTGAGAAGTGGGAAAGCTTGGAAGCCCTAAATAGAAGTGTCGATTGGAACCTGTCCCCACCGATCCTAAGACAGACATACTCGTACATATGGACAATTCATGCACGTGCCATCCACCACTACCAAGCACCAGGAGGAACCTGAATTTGCATGAATAATTGTAGTGACGTGAACACAATGGCGGATCCAGTCATCGATAGAAATGAACGACAAATCCGGCGGGGTTTGGGTGGGCTCAATTCTGTTTTATTTGCATGAGTTGATCATCCACGATTTCGACTGGATTTGTTACCTTCCTCCGATGCCTGCCTGCCTGCCTGTCTGGTCATTGAGCCAAGCTGGTCCGTTCGTTAGCCAATACATCCTGAAATAATAACAAAATAACCAATGGTCAACATGGCGTTGGGGGATGTGGGGTTGTACGGGTTGTACGCAAACGAAGACACGCGTCGGTCCCCTAGGTTGGTTAGTCAAACTGAAGTCATATGCTTGCTAAAAAAAATTTTGGGGTGGGGATTGAGGCCAAGACCTGGACATTTGATTGTCTTTAGGCGGTTCCGGGTCTATGCCAGGCGATAACTTGCCCTTCAATTTCAAGATCAATCCAGCGTCTGGCGCTTCGGAGAGCTATGTGTTCCAAACATCCCAATCAAAAGTAGGAAGTGCCGAAACAGGTTCCCGCCAATCCGTGAACCGGGAAGCAATTTGGCCTGAATTTCTGTTTAAGACTATTATGTACGCTGTTAGACTTCGCATAAACGTGAATTTTTGGCCAGTTTCGGGCAAGAGCCAGGAAGATCACACAAATGTGATATCATTGCTATGCATACCAATATAGAATATGAACAATGATGATACCTGGGGCATGGTTATTCCATGCATGTTACAGCCATTTTCAACCATTTGAAGGTCCGTCTGGCGGAATGAATGAAGCACGAATGGATTCCCACTGATCTACATTAGGTACAACTATATATATATATATTTCACGAGTTCAACGACTACTGAATTCCCTCGACCCTTTCTCCTCCCCCTGCCCCCCTCCCCCATCCAACAGGTCCATCGAGGGCGATGGATGTGGGAGTGGGCTCGAAAGGCGGCGGCGGCGGCCTTTAAATGGTCGAGTGTTCGAATCCCCGATTGCCAAAGTCGGATGGCTTCTCTCGCTTCTGGGACGTGTTGTGCGGCCATTCGGGATGTCCCGGGTAGATGGCGTGCGTGCGGTCCAAGATGCGCATACCCTGGAAGCGGGTCCAGTCCGACTCCTGAGTGGTGACATAGAAGGCCACGCCCACGCCCAACGCCCACACGAACAGCCCCCGCGTGATCATCAAACGCGATAAAAGGGCCACCTGGGACGACATGAAGCCCCGGAAGGCGCCCTCCAACGCATCCCCGGGCATGCGGGCCACACGGCGAATCAAGTTGTATCGCGCCTTGCGAAACTCGGGCAAGCGGTCCATGTCGTTGTGAAGGTCTTTGGGCGCGAGCACCTGGTCCTTGAGGTACTGCTTGCGCCACAAGCGATCCGCCTCTTGGAACTCGCTACTCAGTCCCACCCGCCACTGGTGGGTCCGGTAGGGACCCTCTATGATGTAGTGCTTCTTCGTGCCGTCCCCGCCATTGCTCCACTTCATGTTTTCCATCTTGGCTGCTGAAGGCGTGCTGAAGGCGGGTTGCGAAGGCAATCAATCTCTCTGATGGACAAGACGGTGGCAAGAGGAGACCCCAAATCCAGCTGGATTCGCTTCTCTTCTTCCTCGGGCAATGTCGTCGCTTGCTTTCTGTCGATTTGTGGTGGGCCAGTGAGCTGGGGCCAGTTAGCTGGGGAGCCGCTAGAGGGCGCCACAGATTAGCTCAAGTTTTAGGCCCCTGGGCCGATGGCGGAAATCATCCGAAAAGTGAGCTTTTGATGGTTGAGCCACGTGCCATTTCTCACGATGGAAACCATTTTCCCACGCGTACATGATGAAAATCGAACATCCTCCAGAACTAAGGACTTCTCGAAATGCATGCCTGGCATCGGCTTGAAGGCTACATTCTAGTCACCCCGAGTCAAGTAGAAACAGCCATGTTTATCCGCTAGGGGGCC
Source organism: Tigriopus californicus (assembly GCF_007210705.1). Classification (NCBI taxonomy): domain Eukaryota; kingdom Metazoa; phylum Arthropoda; class Copepoda; order Harpacticoida; family Harpacticidae; genus Tigriopus; species Tigriopus californicus. The sequence goes on along the minus strand of NC_081440.1, from coordinate 16,344,660 downwards.
TATCTAGCCAGAGCAGACCCAAGTTCTCCGTGTGTTCTTCTTGGGCTGTCCTCTATGGGTTGTTTTTTTCAACATTGGCGCTAAGCTTTATATAATGTTTCAAACTTTCTTTTCACTCATGTGGATATGTCAAAATAGATGAGGTCAACAATGCAATGATGAAATGCTATTATGTGCTGGGGTATTTTCATGCAAGTCGAACAGAACTCGCAATATTGTTGAGATATGCCTCTGTGCTAAAAGAAACTTGACGTTGCGGGGTTTTTTGGTCTGGTTTTTCAAGAGCTTTTCTAACAGTTAGAGGGAATGCAATCCCCAATGTTACTAAAATGAAAGGTCACAATGCATCTATTTATTACATTTTAATCCTTGAATGTAGGGTTGATCTCTAAACGCACATTAAACCTCTACGGTCACTAGAATGGGCACTATAACCTGGGTTGCGACAAAGCTCATGGATAATTTTGAAGACGTACAGTATCAGATACCTTTGGTACCTTCTCTGAACACTATACAGTCCCAACTTTTTTAGTCTCTCCCAATACGAGAGCTCTCTCATTCCTGTGATGTTCCTAGTGAAACATGTTTGGACTTGTTCGACCTTTTGCAAACCTGCTGAACTAATTGGAGCCCAAATGGGAGAGGCATATTCAAGATGTGGCTGAACAATCAACTTGTGCAGAGTTAGCATCGTGATTCTATCTGTGGACTTAAACGTGCAACATATCCAACCACATGTTTGAAAAGCTTTACCAACTTTCAACTGGATATGCTCATCGAACTTTTCATTATTTTGGAAGACTGCACCTAAATCTTTCATAGATGAGACCTGCTCAATATCTTTCCTCCATTATCTACGAGTGGAGTATTAAAAGGAGTTGACCCAAAGGCCATATTACTCGCATCAACCCAACAAAAGATTCTATCTAGGTCCGTTGCCAGGCCACTGGAATCTTGACCATTCCTACCAGAAACTAACTTTGTATCGTCAGCATAAGAAAAGAGACTGGCAGTAATACTAAGCTTTTGAAGCGGGGCATCGAATATTATAAAAAGGTGGGGCCCTAAGATGGAGCCCTGGGGAACACCCGACTTGACATCATGTGTGTCACTAAGGGATCCCTCGACCTTAACAATTGGCTTCCTATCTTGAATCAAGCTTCTAATCCAACTGAGAACTTGCCTTGGATCCCAATGGCATGAAGTCTAATGAACAAAAGGCCATGATCTACTTTGTCAAAGGCCTTGGCAAAATCAAGATAGACGAAATCAACTGACTCGTGTCTTTCCAGTCCCTCAATGACCTGCTCTAAATGCTCAATCAGTTGGGTGACCGTGCTAAAATGTGCTCGGAACCCGTGCTGGCTAAGAGGAAGGACTTTAGTGACTTCTAGAATTTCAACAAGTTTGGACTTCACGATCTTCTCAAACACCTTCGCAATATTCGAAGTGAGAGAAATTTGCCTATAGTTACTGGGGAGTGACTTATCTCCCCCTTTAAAAATTGGAACAACGTGAGCTAACTTTAGTGAAGATCCAAGATGCAACGCATCAAGCACGAGAAAACAGGAGCAAGAACCCGCAAGCATCTCATCAGAAACTGAGATGTCAGGCTATCAGGACCAGGAGAACTTGAAAGCCTCAAGTCCTTGATGGCCTCAAAAGCATCTTGATCTGTGTCTACAAGATCATCTAAACGCTCAACTACGTAGACTAACTAAAGAAAAAAAAGCCTTCGGATTCGACCTGACCTCCTGAATCACTCTACTCTCCGTTTTTCACTGGCCATTTTCGATGGAGGCCTTAATCTTGCCCTGAATTAAGTCCAACTTTTTTTGACACAATTTCTTCGCCTTTGATGCTGACCGACCTTCTGAACTTCTGCACTCGCATCACTCCCACATCATAAGTCGCTCGTTAGCACGCAAACGATTCCACCATGATCAATTAGTGCCACACGCTTCCCTCACAAGTCAACTCTACGTACATAAGAAAGTATTACTACTGAGTAACGACTAATGACCTAGTGGAATAGATCATGGCCTCTCAATCTTTCAAGAAAGGTGGAATGTCCCAAGTCCGCCCACAGATAAACGTACGTACACGCAACCGACTTTCCGTCTAACCTTGGAGCGTCGCCAAAGCGAAACGAATATTTGCATTGGTGGCCAAGTGATCTATCTGGTAGACCCTTACAACAATCGACCACGAAGCAAGATAGCATTGTACTTTGTAAGGCGGAATCCTTAACTGATCTCTCGGCCGGTGAAGCCCTCTGGCAGTCTCAAGGGGTTCGGTTGGACTTGAGGTACCAAATGGATGGGAGCAAGATTTGGCTACTAGAACGTTTCCTTCTATACGTACATTATTATGCGGAGATTTTCAATAAACCCCCATGACCTTTCATCAAGAAAATGTGTCGCATCTTGTTCCATGTTATATTTTCCTTGGCAAACAACATCATATGCTGGACTCCAAAGTGAGTGAGTGAGTGAGTGCGTGAGTGATTGGTTCCCAGGGTCCTTTTTTGAACCATTTAGAAGGCCATGGACCAAATTTAATGCATCACTTAGCCTGCATGCAAGGCACAGGCTCAACCAGGGCATAGTATAAGATTCTCCAAGAACAAAACACAGAAGGAAATATCACAACAACAGAGCCCCTTTGGTTCCATGGAAATATTCAGGGTTCTAACTATGACATACTAACAACCACAAGGTTGAGTTTCAAAAAAGGCCTAGAGTTTCTCATGGGCGTGGCTTGGCAGGCCATCCCTGAAAAGGTCTTGAGCGTTTGTAACTAGTTCTAACTAGTAAAGCAAGTAAAGCCCAGTCGGCCATGAAACCGTCCTCTGAGGTGCGATGAATTACACAATTGCCCTCTTCATGCTCCTTACGATGCCCATGAAGAGTCCTCGAAACAAGTGCGCTAAAGACGGTTTGGGTGGAGACTGCTTAACAATTGGCCAACCTCTTGAAACTCGATCGACTAGCACATGAAACCTTTGAGAAGCACATGAACGGAGACGTGATCGGCTGGCGATTCTGTGTTTGTCTTGGAAACTGACGTGCTACTCTATATAGTACTATCCAAGGGTTCTGAACGGAAACAACTGTCCAATGCTTGATACCGTCCCTGGTACTTGTGTAGGTCTTGTGAGGAAGACCGAAAGTGAACTTTTGACACAATTTTTGACATAACAATCATGAGAAACATTTGACCCATAAAGCTTACTTCCATTAGCCATAAATCGAGTATTTAAGTACTTCGATCTGGTTCAAAAACCGCACGTACGTAATTGCTCGCAATTTACAAATCATAGAATGCTCCGAAGTGCCCTTTTTTGAGACAGGTACGTACGTACCTGTTAAGTATATACTTTGTACTTTGTATATGATCCGTGTTCAGGAGAGGGAGTTGGGAATCGGGATGTCATCGTGCTCAGCGGGGGCCCAAGATAAAGAAACAGACAAGAGGAACAAAAACGCCGTTCATGGCTTGGTTTTTCAGTTCGAGGTAGATTTAGTCTTCCAAACAAGCTCCCAAAATAATTTTTCTGTGCAGTCTCCAATGGGAGTTTTGAGCCAATTAGTGGAACGAGATCCACCGGCAAACTCCTGACATTGGCCAAGAAAAGTCTTCCTAGAAGAGGAGTCATCCAGTTTGAATTCACATCATTTAAAAAGCTGCTAACGTTCATTCACGGACCTCTAAAGGTATGGACTTTGTGTGTGGTCACCACTACATGTCCATACTACAGTTTGAATTTTCGGCCTCATCTCTTGGGAACGACCCACCTTACCATCAAGAGTTATAAAAATGACTGACCTTTTCATTTGAACGACCGAGATTTCTTTTTTCATGAATTGATTATGAAAAGGGACTAAAAGTTACTTCTCGCGGAAGCAGGTCGCTTTGGTGGGAAGTCCGTTCACAGTCCATGGTTCTAGATGTCCGGGGTTCATTCTACGCCCTCTTTGTCAACATGAGTACAATGTCGGGGATGCCTTGTTTCAAGGATCAATAATGGTATGAATGAGATCGATCTCGCCCCACAATGCTTCTATAGCTGCTTCTTTTATCCAAAAAATACCTACAGTAAGAATGCTTTCAAAATTCTCCAGAGCACATCCTGACGGATTCTGGTTTCCATTGTGCTCGAGTCCACGCTCAAGACGAATACATTAAAAAGTGAAAGGACGTGAGCTAATGCCTTTCAACGAGGCACAATTGCCAGAAGGAACTTTTTAGAGTAAAAGCAAATGAGTCCGTCGTGTATGAGAAAGAGATGTAAGAAATGATAGCTTCGAAGTTTGAACCCTGAAGTTAGGTAGCATCTCGACGAGCTCGGCATGTTGATGCTGCTCTTCCTTCCTTCTCCTCACAAGCCTTCATGCAAGACTAACGAACTTGTCTGTCGACCGAATTGTGCTCGTGACAGACAAAATTAAATGGCATTTTGACGGCAAAGAAATTACTTCGCATGGTCATTCGCAAAAATGAATAAAACACCGAAAACCAAAATGAAATAGTAAGGCAAGTGGAGTCAGGTAAAAAAAGACTGGCAACCATTTCAGTTTGTTCCTAGTTCGTTAGCAGCTAGAAGTTTTGATTTCTGAGTCACCAAAAAAACCCTTTCATTTCATGCTGCGTTTGTTTAATGGTTATTTGCAGAATCTATTTACAAGCGTAACATAGCGATTTCAAACTGAACAAGGAAAAGCTGGCTTAAATCAAATTGACCTGGGTCCTGTTTTATCTTTCATTGATTATGACAACAAAACGAGAAGCGATTGAAAACTCAACGGGTAATTAAGAGATTGGAAGCACACACATAGTTGGTGCCTTCCAATGATTCTTTCCATTGGCTTTACTTTTATTTTTATTAACTTGTCAACTGAGGCGCTGGTTAGTTAACCCGGGCCTGATTTCTAAAGTGGAGATCGAACGACATGCATTTCATTTAAAGCCTAATATGATTCCAACAGTTAGTATTCTGTAAGCTGTTCCTCTCTAAGGCCGAGGCTCTAACCTGAAGAAGGCTGGATCGCAGCAGTTCAAGTTCTGGAAGAACTTGATTCATCGACACAAGCGTGTGATCTTTCTCCTCCTCAACCTGAACTTTCTCCCTTACCTTCTTCGGTGTGTACTCTAGTGCTGGGTTCTCTCAGAAAATAAGTTTTTGAGGGACAAAGGAGAAGAAGAAGAAGGAAAAGAAAACGAAGGTTTGATGAAGCAGGATTTTCAAACTTTCTTCCCCTTCAATTCTCCTTAAGATAGGAGTTGAACCTTGGCGCATATTTAACATCCCGCGTTACCAAACAACACTCTCGGTGTTCCACGTCGGCCAGTATTCACTTCCGAATGATGATGCTACTCGATCCTACTCTATTACCTACTCGCTAGCCCTCCTAACACTGGGTGGGCTAATGACGGCTGCTTTGCGATTGAATCTGTTTAGAAGGCCATGTTCCTTCCTTTCTTTTCCGGAGGATATTGCCGCAATAACTCTCCATCTTTCGCTCGAGCTGTGGCCTCATTCTGAAGGTAATCCAAGTTTCAAGATGCACCAGGGATGGAGAAAGAACGAGTCCAACGCATTTGGAAAAACCGATTGGGATTTTCTTGCCAATACTGAAAGAAACTAGCAGAAGGTGACCACAAGTAGGATTGCTCCTAAGCTGAGTAGTTCCATCCAGAGATACGATGCCCCGTTTGCTCAATGACTAATGTGTGAAAGAAAGTAAATAAATACGGACTTCTGCTTCTTCGGAAGGGTCCAATGTCTGGACACATTGACTTGACCAACACTGTTTGAAATGTTCGGTCAGAATTGAGAACATTGATCGCAGATTGAGGTTTTCAGCGAGAGTGCACTCCGTCCTGCCGTTCTCCTCCGCTTGTTCCTCGGCTTGTTCCTCCCTGGTCCCAGGTGCTCATTCAGTTCCCACATCACACATGCCAAGGGCAAGAAGGTAGATAGAAGTATGAGCGGTCCAAGTACTTGCTGGATGTGTAGAGAGAAGGAGTGTTTCTTTCCAAGCCCAGGCGAGGGAGCTTGCTTGCTAGGGCAATCTCTCCACGGACAAAGTTCAATCGACGCCTTTGTGAGTTGAGGTCTACATAGTGGTACTTCGTAGATATAAATTGAGAGGAGGAACGTTCCATCCATGCATTGAGCGCGGAAGGATGAGGCGTTTGAGGTGGAAAAGTTTCACGCTTGTATGAAAGCGCGGCCTTACCCACTCTCGCCACTGAAGACGAGGTATTCCATCTCCCTGGAAACGGAAAGAGAACGAACGAACGAACGAACGAACGAACTAATACTACGTGGGGCGAACTAACGAGAACCGGAGAGCGAGAGCGAGAAGTGGAGCCAAGGGACAGGAGAATTGAGGCTTTTCGTAAGGCCATCACTTTCACGGCAGAAGGACGGACATTGAGAGTCTCAAGATCAGGAGTGTTCAAGTCGCCGAAGTGGAGCAGATCCATTGGAGTGTCAAAGAGAATTAGCCTCCAAAACTAGCTATCAAAAAGACCGACCCCCATGGAACAATCCTCTTCCGAGCCATCTCAGATGAGTCCCAAAACAGCTTCACCCATGGACCTGTCTGAAGGCCAAGATTTGAATCGGAGTGGCAGTTGGAAGAAGTTCAAAAAGCAAGTCAAACAGACTGTTCAAGGATGGGTAGGTGGCGGCTCAGGGGAGTCTTCCATGCCAAATCCGGGCTTGCCGAGTGCAGTGTTTCCTTCCAAGGAGGTGAAGAAGGCCTCCATTGATGTCAACAGTGTCCTCAACGAGTCCAATTGCTACAACTACGCCCCACTCAACCCAGAAGATCTGTTTCCCAAGGAATCCGACGCGCTCGCCGATGTTCCAATGATTGTGGTGACCCAAGACGCTCATGCACCCGTGCGCCCCGCCCGAAGAGGCTCGTCCATGAAGAGCAGTCCAGTCATAACCAAGCCGCCCACCTCAACCCCTCCTATAGATATGGTATCGCCCAAAGAGCCCTCAGTCAGAACCAATGAGGTGGGTTGGGCGCACACCCCTCCGCGACATTCTTCCCCCAAAGGTCCCTCCTCTCCACCCACGACCACTTTCAGCGCCCCCTCCTTGGCGCCGGTGATAAACGAGAACAGCACGGTGCCCAACGACCAGGCCAAGTGTGACATTGCGGTCATGAAGATCAAACAGGCCATCTTCGCGGCCAAGGCCGGCCCGGGCAATTCCAAGGATGACTCCGAGCTTCTCAGTCCCAAATCGAGCGCCTTGGCTGAGCGCCGCTTGAGTGACAGTGCGGCCACCGTCCCACGGTCTACCACGCATACCCTCGCCAAAGCCCGTCCGTCAGAGCCCACCACCACGCAAGCACCCAGGGACGCGAATGCCAATAGTGGCCTTCTCGACCCATCCATTCCACATCCCAGTCTTCTGGTGCGACGGAAGAGCACCTCCGAGACCACGGGTCAGCCCAAAGTGAGCAAGCCAGTGAGTCGATCGAGTTCCATGAACCGAGCTGCGTCCATCAAGAAACAGAAGGCCAAGCCCATGATTTGGGAACACTTTGACAGCTTGCCCAACACGACACAAATGGGCCGGTGCCGGGCATGCAAGATGAACGTGTCGTGCAAATTCAATACTGGAAATTTTATTCGCCATTTACAGCTGGCACACCAGGATGTATACCGACAATATCAAAACAAAATGGAGGCCAACTGGACACGGAGCATGCTTGAACGTAACTTGAAATAACACTATGTACTTGCCAATAGATCCCTCAACGAGTCCACCCAATGCTCATCTTGATGTTGTTTTTGTTGATCATGGCCCTCCTCAAGGGAAAACCATCCTTGATCGCGGGCTTCTTCCAAGGTTTTCAACTGCTTGTCAGCCAAATACTCGCTCAAGGTGGTCATGAATTGCTCGCTCAAGTCTCCTTTGCTGGCTTGTATTTTTTGGCCAGAACACGACAGATTCCACAACTCGCCCAAGGTCTCCACAAAATAGTGCACAAGCTTGAGCTTGTTTTGAAGCCGATCAGAGGCCAAGCCCTCCTCGTAGAGCTCCATACACTTTTGAAACTGACTCAGAGTCGACGATCCTTTCGCCGGCTGGACAAGGAACGATCGGCCTAAGGCATTCCACATGGACGGACTGTCGGCATAATTGGCCTTGAGATGGCTAGAGGAGAAAGAAAGAAAAGCCAGGATGACATACAGAGCAATAATATGATTCCATTCCACAAGCTTCAATTTCGATATCAAGACTACCTTTCAATGTCCTCAATCAGCTGAGCGGCGAAATCAAATTTAGCCGCTATTGGGATAAGCGACGCCAAAAACGCCGAGTCCGGAATGACTTCAGCGGCGGTGGAGAAGACGATTTTGGCCACCTCGCCATTGAGGACTTGATCCCTGTGATCTTCAACCACCTCCTGAAGATCTCCACCTAGAACCGAGGCTCTCTTTCGTAGCTGTTCCACGTAAATGAGCTCCAAACGAAAGTACTGAAACAAATAAACATGTTTTGAAAGCACAAACGCAAAACAAGTCCACGAAAATACGTTTCATTATTGGGATGTTCAAGTGCGAGAGCAGAATGCTCGAAAAAACGTACGACGGACTCTTTCTTGGCACACGAAGGAAGCGGGTCACCAAGCTTGACATTGACTTGAACATGAGGAGGCGAGAAGTATGCGCGAAAAAATGCAACAACCTTCTCTCTCCGTGTCCGTGTCCGTCTCCGTCTCCCTGCTTCCCTCCCCTTCTTTCTTTTCCTTCTTCCTCCGTCCTTTTTTGCCTTTCTTGTCACTTTGCCTCCTCTTTTCGGAGCCTTTCCAGCCGAACAAACATAGAGCCTCAATCTTATGTATGAAGCGTATGTATTCAAATGCCATGCATCGAGAGCAAGACGGGACTGCCAAATAGCTTTGTTGAAATCAGAACAGACGTGTGAATGAGATATTGGAAAGACATCGCTCAGGAAGGAATGTTTTCATTTACGCTTACTGATATCCATAAATTCATATGGCATGGCCAGCCAGCAGCAAAAGAAAAACAACAAGCTCTTTTGATGACACGACGATGATGATGATGATGATGATGCCTAACATACATACAGCAAGATTGACAGCCATGAGGTTCACCTTCTCGACGATCAAGTTTCTTGGGGAGAAAGTCTTCTCCTTAAGATGGTTCAACCTCTTTCCCTTCTCTCTCAAAAAACGTGTTCTACGTAGAGTATGAGTTAGAGCCAACTCGCCGTAACGAACAATGCCCACAATCCAAGTTTTGTGGCCAATGACATCTGTGAAATTTTGTATGTTTCGGAATGAGTTGTCACTTGAAAAAAAAATAACATTAGTGTTAATAACAGCAGTGACCCTTGTTGTGTATTTTCGCATAATGCATAATCCCGGTTTTTTGGCAAACAATGCAATGACCCCTGAATAACACGGAACACAAGTAGCTGATGGCATGCAGTTGCAGGCGGCCTGATGAAAACGTGTGAACATATTGAACAGAAGAATAAAAGGGACATGGAACATTGGACAACGACGATGACGATGACGAATTGGCAGGTTCCCAGATGGCTTCGTTCTTGCAATTAAGGCTATACGAATTAACTGTTTCATTGTTCGGCGATGAAAAAAGTTATTTATGCATGAATGCCATATGCATTCAACTCCCTTGCAACCATAGTAATCATTATTTACGTTCTTCATTAGCGCTGTCAGTAAGTCCCTTCTCGGTCAGATTTTGGGCAACGTGTTCCAAACGCAAATACAATCTCATTTCTTAAAAAATTGTTTGTGCAATCTTAAGGTCAGCCAGCCCGAAAATATCGCGGATTTTGATGGCACGTTTAAACTTTTGATGTCAACATTTTCTGAACCTCTTGTGCACTTTTGCGACACATTTATCACTAATAAGAATGGGTTTGCACAATCACTGGACAATTAGACACGATCTAATGGTCCAATGAGAGCTTTGAATACCAAATTGGCTTCAGAGGTCTGACTCTGTCAAATGGGGTAACATTATTAAAGATGTCGTTAAAAAATGAACTCAGGTCAACAACTATGGGCTTTTTCAGTTCCAAGTAAATGAGCCACAAATTCCTAAATTTTAGAATCATAGGTCAAAGGGGCAAGGCTTTGTTCCGCGGAAAGCAAGTGTGTTTGTATGTTTGGCACATTAGTCATAGTTTTGACTGCGTTCTAACGAAATCATCGTGTCGAATTCGAATGCGAAATGTCGAGCAAACGTCAGAGTAAGAGACGTATTTGCTTATTTCGATTTTTTTTAAACTCGCTGAAACGTTCCAATCGATGAAGTGTAACAGATCCTATGATATATTGTTGGGCAATACTTTATCAGTTGGCTCCTCATGATGATGGATTGGAAACGCGCGTTAACCTCTCCTTTTTCCCCATTTTTGACAAATGATGATAAACATCGGAGTCAGTCGATACGAAAAGATGGAGAGGTCTGACGATTTCAAGACAGTGGCCACCCACCTTCGAAGAACAGACCTTTCTCGGAGCAACGAAAGGCCTCTCCTGTTGTCTCTTCTCTCTTAAATCACTCCTTTCTATCTTATAATAATCCCACTCGTTCCACGCCCACGCCCACGCCCCACCCCCCTCCTTTTTTTCTTCCCAGCACGCAACAACAAAGAGCACTCGCGTCTTTTCTCCCAATACAGACTGAACATTCCCCTTCAGTTCACCTTGGTTTTCCCCAATTTCCCAATATACAGGGTGCGTACCCATGTGTGCCACACTTTGGATCAGCTTCAAATATAATCTCCCCTGATTTGAAATTTTTGCTCTTTCAGGAAAGCACCTACAAACTGATGTCATCTGCTCGGAATGTCCGAAGGAGGAGGTCTTAGGATTGATTGTCATGAGCGAAATTATGAATAGTAAAATCATTTAACAATGTTGAAAACGAGAGAAGTGTTGTTGTCATGAGTCACTTCTCTTCTCCTGGTCACAAGTTATACTTTTGGAACTGTTGGGTCAACTTTTGAACTATAGTTAACAACAAGCTTGTAATTTAGGGAGTTCAGAGATTTTAGATTAATCTTGGCCAAGTCGCCAATAACCAGAGAAATGGCCATTTTTTATGGACTGAGCCCATTGAGGATGTTCTTGAGGAGGTGAATACAATGCAATGATCCAAACCTCTAACCCAAGGGATTTCTTTGGAGTCCTTTCCAATTCCATTGACTTGGGATTCAGATCAGAATTTTATCCAAAAGGAGGACGGAGCCCCCAGACACAAATCCAAGCCTTCCTAGGCGCCAGTATTGCTGAAGTTTGGCCCAAAGAACTACTCCCAGGACTCCATCCTCATCCAATTTAAACTCTTTAGAATCTAGATTTGATTAACGAAAATCAGAGAATCATTTCAGAGAAGAGTACGTACCTCCAAATCTTTAAACCCACACACAACATGACCGATGTTCCACAAGACTTCTGAGCTACAATTGCTGGTTTTTGACGTTAGTTCCAAAATGATGATTTTTTTTTCTGTTAAGTTTATGGCGATCAAGTAGAGTAAAAAAAAAATTTAAATCATGATCATGTTTTACCCTGAATACCTCGTAGCTTTTGCCTAAATAATATCTCTGAGGAGTTATGGACTAGCGATATTTCCCCTTGAAAGTTAGACACTTCTGGCTACGCACTCTGTATCTATCCTCTTCTTCATCCTTCTGCTCGCTCTTCGCCATCGTCGGCGTTTCCTTGCATTAAGAAGCCACTTTCTTCATATCCTTTTAGCTCGATTTGTTCATGAATTACGTCGAAATTGACCTTTTCCGCCGACATTTGGATCCTGTCAAGACAAGACGCAACAAGCAGCCACTCACGTGGATTTCTATCCACGCTTCCACATTGATTCATTCACATTCCGACGCACTTCAAGTTAGCAATAAGAAGTAGGCTTAGTCAAGGATGCTCCAACTACGCTTAAGATGACGAAAAGATGCCTGGCTTACACACACCAATCATCCACGCAAAAAATCGGCCCGTTCCTTTGAAGCTTCAAATGGAAGTCAGCTATTCCACCTACATGGATATGACCTCACAGATCCTAACTACTCTGTCGATAAATCAAATGAGCCGAACTCGTCAAGATGTCTTGACCTTATCGACTTTCTTCAAGCCTCATTTTTATAAACGCCAAGCAAAGAAAGCAACGACATTTAAATAAATAGCTATTCAAACATGCATTAGCGGAACGCAGCTCATGATGACCTTCCTTGGTATTTTGATCGACTGATTTAGTCCATTCGTACACGGTTACAAGCTCAACAGCTTAGAAAAGAAAACAAGTGTCGATCACTTGTCACAACCTTAAATAATCGAAGTGAAATGACAACAACAAAAAATAAAGAGGGGTCCCTTTTCATGTGGCTTTGTTGTTTATGATATAAAAAAACTACACAACGAGGCCGTTTCCGTGATTTTTTTTCCTCGCCTAGCTTACAATTAATCTAGTTGGCCATAAATAAAGACCAACATGAGCCTTAACCTTTGCGTTTGGAAAGGATAACATACTGTGGTAGCTCTACAGTAATTGAATCATCTCCCAATAGGGCATAATGGTAGCTGTAGTTAAGTAACTTAATATACCCACTATCAATTGATGCAAGGTCGACTATTCGTTTACGATATCATTAACTACTAAATTCTCGTACAAAAATATTGTGCTAACAAAATCGCTCCCTTTTCGTATGGTTTCGCACAAATCAGCACTTGCTTGTACCCTTCCTTTTGTCAGTTAAAACAACGAGCGAGGGTCATTTCAGATTCAAAGAGAGATAAATCTTTTTGTGTAGGGAATTCTTGCAAGCAAGCATTTCCTCTTTCTCTGAGAAAAGGAATCAGTGTCGTCCTTTCTGCAGCAACTAATGCCCTTTCTTGCGAATCCAATTGATCGAATATCCTGGATAATGTCAGCGTTCCGCACACCTCTAAGCCTCAGACACATCACCCTTCTTGGTCTAGTCCAATCAATTTCAAATCAAGGAAGCTCGCTTTTCACGCTTTTTAGCCATTCCCAGGTGGATCAATACGTCTGCATTCAAATTATCGGACATTAAGGTCCAACAAAGTCGCAGGCTTTCCTGCCAGCACCTTAACAATATGTGCCCCTTGCCAAACGCCAACATTGAACATGGACGAATTCGAGCAAGCTTTTTGCACACATTCTACCCACACTCAAGACGAACTCCAGCCGCCGAAGAAAGATGAGAGTTTACGTACGAGACACACTGTTCGTGTTCTTACTCTACATTCAACATGGATGCGGATAGCCCAACTCCGTCATCTCCAAAAGGCGGACACAGTGAGGAAGGAAATCGAAGTTCTCTACTTGAGAAAGGTCAAGATCACAATGTATTTTATCCCCTCGAACCCCCTTTTCAACGAGAACTTTTCATGTTTGGGATCACAATTTCTACTCAAAGGATAACATTTTTAGGTCGAGCCATTGTTCTTAGATTAATGCCTACAACACCGCCACGTGTGTTCATAATGAAAAGGTTATTATTATTATTATTATGCTGAAATCAACATTGGCCGGGCAAAAAAAAAAATCTAAGGCTCAGAGAAGGCTGACAAAATAAATGATCCCATGTTTCATTTTAAACGCAGAAAAGGTTAGGTTAATGCCTCCCGCGCTTCTAATCCTCCTATGGAAATGTGTTTCTTTGTGTGCTTAGGGCGATGTCGCACTGGGATTTTGTGTCCAAACAATCAGAGTGACTGTTTTCTTGGTAATGATTGAAATGTGCTACATCCGTGAATTTCGATTCTATCAAGTAGTGGTATGTTTATGTTGCTTTGGTAATATAGTCAAATGCTTAGTACGAATTCTTAATCTAAAAACACGACTTTTTAAGATAGAAACTCAAGGTGAAATGTAGTCCGGCACCCTCATTTTGGGCATTTTTGTGGGGAGAATTTCGATAAACATCACAGCCAATTCACACCGTGATTCAATTTAATTTTCAACAATCGAATGAAGTTGTGTTACAAAAGTAAAAAAAAATATCATTATTTGGTGCATTGCTGACAACGAACTAACATCTAGGCTTAATAATAGAACTGTTTGCCTCAAAAGCAGGCTAGTTAAAATAGATGACAAAATGAATATATGCACGGTTTAGGTTGGATGGGTATGTTGTCTATAGTTTTGCTCCATAGAATGACGTCAGCTGCTTGTTTCCCTGCACTTCTCAAAAATACTTGGATTCTAAATTAATCTTAAATCATTTTGAGGTTTTGATTAGACAAAAAAGGTTTTAGGAACTTCTAATTCTAATGAAAAATTGCATGTTAAAACATACTTTAGCATCCAGGTTTATCAAAAGTTTGGCAATGCTAAACAAGTGCCTTATGATCGAACATGCTAAGACCCTATCACTAACTTGCGAGGAACTAGAGAACACATTTTTTGTGGACTGCCATTACTGGAAATCTAATCTGCACGGGCTCAAAATGATCAAAATATTTGATTCTTCATTGCTTTGACTAGCCTGGATTGTGGATGGCTCATAAGTGTATTAAACCTTTACAATCCCCACAATTGACCCTAAAACGTGGTGTTGTTTTTCTGCGGACTTCCTTACCGCATCTGGGAATGGAATTCCCACCAGTTCAAGACGAAAAACTTATTCATTTTAATTAACCTTTATTTTCATACATCATTTGATAGGACAGGACAAATCAGAACAAATCTTTGAAGATAAATGGTAAAAGACACCTTTTGTACCTGTAGTGCATACTCCCAATCTTTTCGGTTTGTTTCAATGAAAAAAAATCTTCCATTTTCATTGTTCCTGCTCGTCTTATTTGGCCTGAAAACGCACCTAGAATCCCAATATTTTACACACAAAAGAGCAAAATACTTACATTTTTAGCCCAGGTCTCTTTAAGCTAAGAAATAACTGAGATAAAGCACCAAGAGTAACCAAATTTGATCAAGAAACCTCCATGGTTTAGGGTATTAATTTGGGGGTCCAAGCTAGGAGCCAATTTAGAGGACTATTGGTTAGAAATATTTTGAAATAATGAAATAACTTGCTTGGTTGTCTTTTGTTACTTTTAAAGAGGCTCATATCTTTACAAAAAAAAATATTTTAGCCGAGAAAAGAAACTATTTCAGGCTTTTAAAAATATTTTTTTAATTATTATTTCACCCCCAAAAGAATTTCTTTTTCTTAGCCCTGGTAATAATACTTGTGTTTACATTTTCTGTAGATAGTAGAATAAGTGCGTGAAAAAAACATATCCCACAAGAGGACAAAACTATACTTTTGAGATGTACCCAAGAAAACACTGAAAGAAATTATCGAACTTGATCTATAGTCCTTTTCATTGAGCGGAGGAAGCGCCCTCTGCTTCGTCAGGGTGCAGACCAACAAACGTAAAAACGAGATAATACGATCTAAGATGCAAAACTTTATCAAGAGATTATTTAATTGATTTTTTTTTGCCCAAGTACTAGGACACAATAAATAAGCCACCAACTCTTCTGGTAGACATTCCAAGTCCTCTATGGGTAAAATTCTGAACAATTATGGTATTGAGGTCGTTAGGACCGAGACTTTCTTAGGTAGACTTTATTCTTCGGGACCTCACAAATGAATATCAACTGGCATGAATCTCAAAAATAGCAATCCGTCCTTAGGACTCGGAATTCGGACTCTAACTTAGCTTCGCAACCTAGCAATCGGCTGGTGTCTCCCGAAGTTGTGAGGCCGCCATAATATGTAAATAAAAACTAGACAGGCAGTTGTATACCATATTTTTAGTAACGCACCAACACTTTTGCAATCATCATTTCCAACAAAATAGTTTTAGGAAAAGCACAGCCTCACAACTTTTTGGTGACTGACTTTAAAATCGTTACTTTTGGTAAACTTTCTTTTAGCTTTTTAGTGCAATTTAATAAAAAAGATGATGAAAAGTCACTGGTATGCTACAAGTATACAATATTTAGCTATCTGTTTATCCCTATTTGGACGTCAAAAGTGTTCGTAATTCTATCCTTATAGGAATTGAAAAGTCTCTCAGATGGATGGATTATGTATTTATGGTGTTTGAATAGATCAACAATAAGTTGTTCTGCGAAAAATACCTTGCTAGAGTTAGGCATCTTACAGTGTATTCTTGTGTTTCTATGTGTATGTCTACAACAATAGGAGGGAGAGGAAAATGAAAAGGACTATTTATTGGCTAATGTGACAACTTTCCCCATAGCGTTTTTGATTGTCCTAAAAACTGTTTTGCAAGGGGCATAGATTTATTTGCTACTCTTTCAACAAGGTTTTGAGAAAGAAACAACAGCAACAAAATACTGTCCTGAACGGTACAAACATTAATCTAGGTTCACTTAGCAACTTCTTTGCCAAATACGTCTTAAAGTGCTCTCCCATGGATCGAAAGTGGGACAAACACTCAAGTAGAACAAAGAGCACGAGATATCCCACATTTCGTATACAGAGGCACGAAAAACTAATTGAAGAGTTGCAGGTCTGAAGAAAAACATTTACAGTGAAAGGCAGCTTAAAAACACTTTGAGGCAATAACCAATCAATTTTCTACTTCTTGACCAATTAAAGATTAGATTTCGAAATTTCACGGTTGGACTGATTTCCTCATTCGTAATTTCCATGAAAACAACAGAAAAAAGTGATGGCAAGCTTTGCTTGCAGACAAGCAAGGATCACCTCTGAACGTGTCACCAAAAATCGATGGGCTTGTGACCATTTTGGGTTGTTGGCAATTTGCCAGTGTGTTTCTCAACACATGTCCAATGAATTCAACAGAAGGTACAATTTCTATCAACCAATAATGGAATAGAATTCAGGTTTTCTTACGTGAATCAATTGCAAATTGTTCCCGTTACCTGCCAACTGCCCTTTTTGTTGCCTTCAAAACCGTTTTTATCCCTCGCAGACACTTCGTTGCAATGATTTATTATTAATTCGCTTTTTCAAATTACAGCATTTTTTTTTACTTTAAGCCTAAGTGCTGGTTTCAGAGCCTTTTTTTACAAGTTACGATTAGCCGTTCTGCATGTTTTAGGATCTAGAGCATATTTTTTGCCCATTTTTTGCCCATTGTTGTCATAAAATGATTTTTTTTCTGATTTGTCTGTAAACCTGAGCACTTTTTAAAACAAACAGTTATGATTTTGGCATTTAGATTTGTGCTAAAACAAGCATGTTAAAAAATGTACAATTTTCAACTTTTGCCAATGAAGAAAGTTGAATGAAGTTTCAGCCCAAGCTGGCTAATAGTTCTGAGCATTAGTGGACCAAAAAGTTCCCAGAGACTATGATCTGTCCATAAACGAATCTTCTTGATATGAGAATCAATTATATGCCACTTTGGTCAACCATCAACCAATGTTATATGTTGGTGAACTAAATTTCCCCGTGATGGTCATCTTGGAATGATCAACATTAGCTTTTCCACCTTTGCTCTTCTCAACAATCATGAATGCCAGGCAATCCATGGATTGTCCTTCAAGGGGCTAATTCATTTAGAGTTAAGTCCGCCATTTTTTAAATGGTCTCACAGATATAGCAACAGGTAGAGAAACTGCCTTTAGGGTCCTTCTCTTATGAATTGACCAATAGCCTCCTCACAAGAAAAAATATTAAATATTCAGTGCATTTTGAAAAATCTTGTATTGACAAGTGATTGGCCGATATTACTATTCTTTGTCTTCATAGATCAGATTTGCAGATCAATATGAAACAAAGCATGTGCTAGTAAGGTTGGAGACTAAATCATTGAAAAATTTTTTTGGACAGTGATAGCAATTGGGTTAAAAGAGGTGTGATTTTGCATCGCTTTTTTGGAAGCGGCCAAAACTTTTGAGATATCCCACTGTAAGGGTGTTTTGTCCTTGAAATTGGCTTTTGGCGAGCCATATTTTAATTGCGTTGCCATCTTGCAGCAAGATGGAAAGGATAACGCGCTTTGAATTTAAAAAAAATAAACACAAAAAGTGTCTCATAATAATAGATGTAAAAAACGCTTGGGTGCCATTTAAGACCATGTCTGTTTCCAAAAACATGTGAACTTACAAGAATGACATTTCTGAAAAGCATCAGTAATATCAGTATTCATCCTATAGATCCTCATGGGTCTAGTGATAAACCATTCGAAGCACCCTTACCAAGCAAAGCAACACGATTCGCTTACCTCTCGATAGAGTGTCTGAGACTTGGGATGAAACCTGAGGGCCTCAAACATGACCTGTCGGGCATTTTCGGACCGTCCACACTCCTCCATCTCATATTTGGCGGCCGCCACCCACAGGCCAATCTCATGGACGTGGACTTTGAGCATGCGACGGTAGATGCGTCCCACTGCGGCGTCCCACTTCTGGAATGAGAATCAACCAACCCTCATGAAAAGCAATCGAGCGGGTCGGAAGGAAGGAACGAAGAGACGGGTTCATTGGTTATTAATTTTCAATTCGCAGGTGAGTGGGCTTACCATCTTTTTAAGGAAGTCAATGTGAGACAACCAGATCTTGATTTCGTGGCCGAATCGATGCTCGGTGATCCTGAACATGCGATTGATGCGTTTGGCGATGGCGAATTCGATCTCATCCTTCTTGTGAAAGTAGCCCGTCTTTTCCCGACGCATCTCTAATAAGGCCAATAAGGCCAGCTCATACTGGATGTACTCTAAAAAATCCTCTTTTCTCTTTTCCCGCTTCTGCAAGCGGTACTCCAATTTCTTGCGATTCTTGATCAATTGTCTAAAAAGGAGACGAGAGCCGACGAATGAGATGTCCGTCGGGTGTATTTCCATTCATGGCGAGACATAGGCAGGACTTCAATGCATTTTCCCGCCCACACTTGAGTGGCATGGAGACTAGGTCAAAAATTGTCATTGGTCAACTGCATTTGGGTCCCATCAAAGTATAAGATATTTTTTTTCCTCTTTTAGGACATTCCTGTTTTGGGCGGCGTGGGTTTTTGGGTTGACACTTCATTTCCATGCGTTTCATGAGGCGAACACCATTGACTAGTTGGCATCCCGAAATCTTGAATATTTAACTTGTTATTTTAGTATGTAACTTCGCGACAAAAAGGGGCCTTGTTATCGTTTTAGGTTAGGTTGGCCGATCGTAATTTAACCGACCGTTAACGAAAACGTGACTAGTAGTTGTTTCAATCACATTCTCCTTCTGAAACCCCTTCAATTTATCAGCACTAATAGTTCTGATATTGTTGAAGAACCAAGCACATTTGGCATAGACAAGCTATATACAGAATGCTTCTAAGTTAGTCTGTTTGAGTGCCTTCTCCCTGAGCGTGCTTGAAGGCGTCCTGGATAATATCAACCCCCCCCCGCCCACGAGTTTNCC
>NC_081440.1:16323759-16325213 GCF_007210705.1 Tigriopus californicus | reverse complement strand
CCCACGAGTTTTCGCCCTGGCCAGTTTGACCACAAAAGCTTTATGAACCCTTTCCACTTACTTGACTTCCACTTCCGAGAGGAGTTCAACCCGTTGGATTTGCTCCAACTCTGGAATCATGGATTCCAAGTTTTGTTGCACGATTTCTGCCATAATGCCTGATCAGTAATCCCTTGAGGTCTTGAGGTCACCAAACCAATGCACACAAGGCCACTCACTCGCTCGCAATGCTCGATCGATGGTAGGAAAGTGATTCACTCTCCCTCTATATTCACTCAATCGCCTCAATCGCCTCACGTTGTTTTGTTTTGATTCTCAATTCGCTCCCACGGGCCAGGAGAACTAGAAGCCATGAGAAAAAAACGACCTCTCTTGGTCTGATTGGGATCATTGGGATTCGTGTCCACTTTGAAAATCCCATCAATGGAAGACCATTCCAGGCCAATTGGTCAAAGAAATGGGCACACCCAGGTTGGTGTATTAAGGACCCGGTCTCACCCGTGTTACCTTAAGAACAATAATGGAACATGTCTACCGTCAAGTAAACGGAGGATTTAGTTCAATTTAAGGACTATGAATGATCAAGGTGTAAACCCTGACAATTTTGGACACACCAATGAATTACATTTCGTATGCTCCATTCAACGTCAAGTTCGATACGTCGGGATTGAGTTGAGCGGTAATTTTAGCCTTTTCGGCGAAGGAACTTTTGAACTACCACATTGTCGGTAAACGTTATTCTCCCCCGATTTGTGAGCGGTGCTACTTTTTTGAAGTTAACCTAACCTTATCAAACCTAATCTAACCTTACCTAACCTAACACGATATTGATAGCCTTTAAGGTCTCTCTCCAAACCTTTCTAACAGTTTGTCACAAATTTAAAAATGAGCACCGCCAATTAATCGGTGGAGAATCACGTTTATCCACATTGTCAGGTCGATTGGCTAGAACGAGATTTCAGTGTCGTTCAAAATTCAGACTCAATCACCACAAAAATGACAACACTCGTGTGAAACACATTTTAACAATCTTGCAATAATCGATGAGTAGTACTGGCATGGCAATTGAATTGCTCGAAAGCATGGTTGTCAATTGTGGTATAGGGTTTCTGACCAAATCTCTGGTATTATCCTGATGAACTATGAGTTTTGAATTTTGGTGTCATGTCTATTTGACGACACTAGACCGTGCAACAATCTTGATCAGAGCGACCTTATGAAAAACTTCCCCCTTGAGTTGAGATAAACGTTATTCTCCACCGATTAGTTGGCGGTGCTCATTTTTAGATTTGTGGCAATATATTAAAAGGTTTAGATAGAGACTTTAAGGGTTATTAATATCGCGTTAGGTTAGGTTAGGTTAGGTTAGGTAAGGTTAGATTAGGTTTGATTGGGTGAGGTTAAGATTTAAAAAAGTAGCACCGCCAACTAATCGGTGGAGAATAACGTTTACC
>NC_081440.1:16305988-16323455 GCF_007210705.1 Tigriopus californicus | reverse complement strand
AGAGTAGAGATTAGCATCATTTGGTGGATGTCCACTGAACTATGCTAGTGACCCACCCCATTTGGTGGAATAGTTTGCCAGAAAGATGTATGGGTAAAATATGTGTAGAAATAATCAGTAACGGAGAGCTTATGAATCCTGTCCAGTGATAGCCAGCAGACCCTACGACCCTGTGCACCCAGACACGCCCTCTACAAGTGACTGAGAGCGCACGGGTGAGGGGCGCTTTGACTGGATGGAGGCCATCCATGTTGGCCGAATCAGTGTCACAACTTGAGGGACACTCACGGGTGTCCGCTACCATCCCCTAGTCAGGCGTGACAGGCGTGAGGGGCGTGAGGCATGGCATGGCGATGGCCGACTGGTAAGCTCACCGTCAATTTGGCAAGCCTGAGAAGTGGTTTGGGGTGGATTTGAGACTGGAAATTCTCCTTTTGTCCCGCTGAAGCCAGATAGATTTGCCGACGACTGACAGACTAGACCGACGCCTTAGCCCTTGCCCCCTGCCCTGGCCCCAGCTCTAAAGCTCTAAAGGCTCTAAAGTCAGGGCCACGACGACCACCTCAAGAACACACGAACACGGGAGAGTTGAGCTGGAAACTGGAGACTGGAGACTGGAGAGCCAGGCACGACTGACCAACGTTCGTTGGGTCAAAGCCAAAGCCAAAGGTGTGGATCGTAAAGAGGATCGGATGGATCGGATTCATGGACTTGGCTGACTGACTGATTGTGCGCCTCTGACTCCTGCCTCCTCCATTATCTCCATTATTGGTAGGCAAGTTCCGGAGTGCCCTCCCTCGGGTGTGTCGTCCGGTTAGCCATACCTACATACATACACACACACACCGCCTGTCCATCCTTGGCATATCCCCGCCTCCTCGTGAGTGTGGGCCCTCGTCGTTTCAGACTCGACTCCACGCCCATCCACGGGCTGGCTGACTTCCAATTGATTGGTCATCATGGCGTCGTCCACGGATCGACGGGTCTTGATCGATGCCACGGATGACCAAGACCATCGCCAGGAGGTTCGGGAGGTTCGGGATGGGGCTGAGCGGATCCCTGTGGCCAGGGGCACGCCTGGCACTGGAGGCGGGGCCGGTCCGCCGCCTCCGACCCATCTGTCGTCGGTGTTCTCGCATTTCGTGCGGCTGAGCACGTTGCCGGCCACGGCCGTGGCCATCATGGCCAATGCCATCATGATCGTGTTGGTGTTCCTGTTGCCCATCCTGTGCCAAGGTCGCCCATCGGACACGAAGCCCTTGGAGTTGTGCCGATTGGAGCCGTTTTCCATCCTGGTGTACACGCACGCGGCTCATTGGCTGATCCACTTGATCGTGGATCAGTTCCTCAAGAAGGAGCACAAGAAATCGCGATTGCGCGGATACATCGCATTCTACCTCCAAACGGTAAATCAACCCGACGAGCTTCTGACCTCGGGCATGGTGGAGAAGAAGCCAGAAGCTCAGGCATTGGCTCCAATCCTTCCATGATGGATACGGCTGGCCAGAGCCATCAAGAAAGGCTGTCTGCATTAGGCACACATAGATTTTTAAATAGGACGCCGATTCACCCATCACTTTTGAATCCGTGGAGCTTCACTTCAAATTATGAGTCACTCGATTTTTTTTAAGCACGCAAACTAATTTTGAGACCGTGTTTTGTCATTAGCCCAACCGACCATAGCCATCGGTTTTCTCCATCCATCACCTTAGGTGGCTGGCATCCGATGCCAAAGCAATTTTTGTTTAATCGTCATGACTAGGGCTAGGTCATCTTGAGATGCCAGAGATACCAGAGATACCACCCATCGCCGAACTTGATTCATAATTGAACGTGTTGGTGATGAATGAACTAACCTGACCTATCTTTGGTGTTCCAGAAAAATATTCGCCGGACGCCGTTCTACTTGGTCTCCATCGGTAATGCCGTACTCCTCATCACGGTCACGGCGCTCCACGACTACTGCGATCCCGACCAGTGTCCCGACAAGATGATGAAAGTCGACTACCTCCGCGGTCTGATCACGCTCGAATGTTTGATCATCATCTGTCTGTGGTTCAACTACATCATCAACGTCCGCGAATTCCACGCCCAACGCCCTGTACCCGACGTCCTGAGTCCGGACGCCATGCGTCATTTGCTCGTGGATGAAGCTTCGGCCGGTCCGAGCACCGACTATGACGACAGTTTGTTCGGCGGAACCACGGCCGCCTATGGGTCCCCGCCCGAACGCGACGAGATCCTCGAGAAGCAGGCCGAGCTCATTCGATATTTGCGCTCGCACATTGCGGCACAAAACGAGAAGCTGCTGGCTTTGTCTCAACAGATTCCGTTAGGCGGTTCGATGTCCGACGAGCTAGCCGATGCTTGAGACTAGCCACGCATCAAATGACCGTCCGTGTCCCGTGTCCCTTTTAACCCGTGAAATACGTTAGTTGTCAGACCTTGAAAAAAGTACACGCTTGGGTGGTTGTTCTTTCGTTGGTCCCATATTTGCCAGGATGTCGATTGTTGATCCATTTGCGACACGACCTACTTCTCTCTCGATTCCTCTACGCCGACCCCGGATGATGATATTTTTTACAGATTGTTTTTCTCGTGTCCAACAATGCAACAGGAATTCTTCAAAGAAATTTTATATCAAATAAATATTATACTTTATGAACTTCTGAATGCCAAGTCGTCGGGTATTATTATATGATATTTGATATTATATGTATAATATGTCACACTCATGGCTCATTTGTGCCGCGTTCAGCACTTCATGCTTGCTAGTATTTACATTCATATAAGCGCACAATCCACAGATCGGAAGAGCACACTCGAATGTACGCACTTCCGATCTATATGTCACACTCATGGCTCATTTGTGCCGCGTTCAGCACTTCATGCTTGCTAGTATTTACATTCATATAAGCGCACAATCCACCTTGTCAGAGATTTTCTTCGAATGTACGCACGCAGTACCATCTGGAGAGGGGAAGGAATATGTTAAAATCATTCAATGGGCGTCACGTAAAAGTTCATAATTAGTATATTGCGTAAACCATAAGAAAGTCTGAGTAAAATAAGTTCCGTAGAAAAAAAAGGGCGAGATATGAAGTAAAGGATTTCAAGTTCAGGGAATAAGTCGAGTCTTGTCGTTGTAATCATCGCCCAATGAGACGGAATCCAATCGATCTTCATCCTCATCCTCCAAACCCGAAGTGGACGCGGCCGGAGTAGCCTCGCTCTGCCTGGAACTGTCTGGCATCGAGCTCTTCTGGCTGTCCAGCGTGTCATACCGGGGATCCAAGTGAAGCAGATTGGGATTGGTCGATGAGCGTGGTAGATTCGTGGAAGGGGACGGGAGCGGGTCCTCGGGGTAAACCCTCAGATCATAGTCACTGGTGGAGTAGTCGAGTCGATCTCCGTGGTGATTTTGGGTGTGGCGAGGGTGAAGGGTGGGGTCGCAATCCTGTCCGAATTTGTTATACTGGCCGTCTTTGCACACTTCCACGTCTTTCAGCTCCTCGCTCGTCGAGGGCAAGTGATGGCGACCAAAGGCCGGATTACGAAAGTGCATGGAAAATGAGCTTTTCTTGGATTGCCGATGCTTCAAGCAACAGTACACGGAGAGCGCAATCAGAATGGTGCAAATGACAAAAACCAGGATGCCAATCACGAGACCTTCAGTGTCATAATTGGAAGAGCTGGCGGCGGAGGACGACGACACATCATCATCATCATCATCATCGCCGTACCAGTCGTCATGGCCTTGGTGCCGATCTAAGGGCTTCTT
The DNA here is from genome assembly GCF_007210705.1 of Tigriopus californicus. NCBI lineage: Eukaryota > Metazoa > Arthropoda > Copepoda > Harpacticoida > Harpacticidae > Tigriopus > Tigriopus californicus. The sequence goes on along the minus strand of NC_081440.1, from coordinate 16,319,674 downwards.
CGTCATGGTGAGATTCAAGTCGTTGATATGGTACACGCGGGAATTGATTTCGATGATATCTTCGTAATTGGGTTGCTCCATTTCGTCCACGAGGTCGATAACCGTGGTGGAGGCCGAGGTGGTCGGGATCTTCGTAGTGGGTTTCGTGGTGGCAACAGTCTGTGGTGCCTTAAGTTGGCAGGTTACTCCATCTTTGGCCAAGGCCATCCCTCCTGGACAGTGACACACGGAGCCTTGGTTGGGGGTGAGTAGGCACAAATGAGAGCAAAAGGAGGCTGAACACGGATTCATCCCGGAACGCGGCTCCAATAGCGGATGATACAAAGTCAGACCCATAGGCTCAATCTTGGGGGCCTTGATCAACACGGTTCGATTTTTGCCCGTGAACTTGTTACAACTCTGGATTTCCTTGACATGCCAATCCGACCAGAACAAAGTGTCCTCAAATACGGCCACTGAAAAGGGATGGATCACGTGCTCTAGGATGACCCGTCGATCCTCCCCGTTGAGATCCGCCGACTCCAAGCGGTTGAAGAAAGCCTCGGCCCAGTAGATTCGCTCGGACACGATATCGACCACGATTCCATTAGGCCAGTGAATATCTTTCGTGACGATCGGCCGTCTTTCCGAGCCATCCATTCCCACTCGGACAATTTGTGGCGGAGTATCCCAATCTGAAAAGAACATCAGACCCGCCTCCGGGAACACGGCAATCCCTCGAGGTTTGCCCGTCTCATGGACCAATTGAGCGCAGTCGTTGGTGTTGATGCTACAGACCATGATGAAGCGCTTGGTGGACTCGGTAATATACACGTTTCGTCCCAGGTAGTCAATGGCCAAATCCTCGGGCATCACCAGTTGACCGGTCTTGAAGGTCTCGAGCCGAGAGCCGTCCAATTGGGCGGTGGAAATCCCTTCCTGTCGATCCTGGATCGAGGTCCAAAACACCCGGTTGCCCATGCCATCAAAGCCCACACCAATGGCCTCCTTCAGTTGGTGGCGATCCAAAGCCACGGAGAATTGCCGGGTCATACCGGGTGCAAACTCGATCCCTCGGATCTAAAAGAAATGACCGTCAAGCATATGAGAAACATTCACTCCCAGATTCGATTTCGAGGCCATTCATCATCGTCATTCTGCGCTCAGATTACCTCATTGCGGGTGGAGAACAGGAGTAAGGGCGTTCCGTTTGCCGCTTCGCAAGTTCTCGTCAGGCGATTCAGTCGATAACCCGGTTGACACGTGCACTCGAACGAACCACGTGTGTTGATGCAAATCTGGCTGCATTGTCCGAAAGTTGCGCATTCGTCGATGTCCTCGCAGTGGCCCGATCGAGTCATGTTGAAACCCGGGAAACAGGTGCACATTCCCCCTTTGGGCGTGGCAGCACAGCTCTGTTGGCATTTCAGTTGCTCGCACTGTGTTTGACCACAAGTGGCCCCTTCGTCTGAACCATCTTCGCAATGAGGCACTAAATCGCAAACTAAAGAAGGCTCCAGACACAGATCTCCGCATTGGAATTGCCCTATGGCACAATCAGCTCCCGTCAAATTCCGATGGCGCTCTTGACATTTGTCTTTAACATATGAGAAGGGGACGCAATGAATTTCACACACGCTTTTAATCAACTTGACCATTTCAATTTTACCGCCTTCGTCAGATCCGTCTTCACAATCTCGAGTTCCATCACACACCCAACGGAGTGGCAAGCATTTGTTGGGTTGGGATTGGCATGTAAATCCATCATCGCAGTCGACTTTGAGGTCCTCTCCTTGAACCTCGCCGTCGTGTTCGGGGTCAGCAGAGTCATTCTGTGATCGGGCTTGAATGTCGCACGTCTCGGGGCTTTCATCGCTCTCGTCAGTGCAATCCTTTTGGCCATCGCACATCCACACGTTGGGTAAGCACAGTCCTTGAATGAAAAAAACATCATTCCAAAAGATACCCTTTCTGAAGGTCGAAAGTCACGACGTCACTTTGTTCTGTTAAGTTTGAAGAATGCTGTCCTCCACAAATTGCATGCAATCCATTAATTTTGTCCCTGTATGCACAAACTGCAGTTGAAAGTACTTCCAATAACTTTGATAAAAAGAAAAACGGTATCGCTTTAAATTTCGGCTCGGTTTGAAACGAATTTTAACACTAGAGCATACAAATTCCAGACAGCCTTTGAAATACAATGCGGAATATCTTGCATAATAATCATGGTGATTTAGGGCAATTCTAAAACCAATCAAATTTAATCCATGATATGATCGAAGTTCTTTCTCTACGGATAAACAGGGCTTTGTCTACCTAACCTAACGATCTAGGCAAACCTTCAGTTTTTTTATGTACATGCTTTAAGCGAAGATGTTAAAGATACGCAAAAACATAAGGATCTGGAGCTTCTGCATAACGTTGGCATTATTTCGTGCCAGCGATGCTCTAACAGTGGTGATGCAGACCATTATCAGTTTGCTATACATAATCTCTCCCTATTCTAAAACATTGCTGAAGGTGGAAATAATTTTATGCATTACCGTTGTGACATGTGAATTCGTTTTGGTCGCAAGTATGATTCCTTTCTTTAATGAAGGGATTGCAATTTTTCTCGTCGGATCGATCCCGGCAATCGAAATCATCGTCACATTTCCAGAACATCGAGATGCACTCGTCCCCCGACTCGCCTATCAACATGAACAGAAAACCAACGCCAATCACAATCAACTACAACCTCGGCATTCAACAATCTCGAGCTGGCTCCATCCAGACCGGCTCGAGCTCTCGATCACATCAGTGACTACATACATTTGAACATGTGCTTTCCCAAACACGCGAAAGGCTTGCGACACCCCCTTTCGTCGGATCCATCGGAGCATTGCGGCTGTCCGTCACATTTCTGATCAATGGGAATGCACAGACCCGAATCCGGACATTGGAACGTTTCCAAACGCGACTGACATTGGACGAACGTTGAAGACCGAGTCGTCTCTCCACCCGAAAATGAATCCGTGCTCTGCGCCTGCGGCCAAGGTGCCATGGAGAGCATCAGCCAGATGACCGACACAGTCCCGGCCATGTTGGGAAATGGTCGTACCATCGACTAGGGCGTACACTTCCGGCAATTGAGTTGGGAGCGGCAAGTCCTTCTGAGGTTGTCCCTGTTCCGCTGACCGAACCTCACTGACACATTGAGAGCATATGAAGGGATTCGGAGGAGCAAAAGTTCGTTCACACCCGTGATTCATGTCTCGTGGCTCGCGTAGCTCCCGGGATGGGCGACTCGACGTGGCACGTACAAGAAATGTCGGGAATTGACCCCCGAAGAAGAGGCCGGAAACTTCCGTTATCGGAAAACTGAACCTATCATTATCGGGACGACGGATTTCAAGACGTATTTTTCCGAGACCTATATATGTATGCACACTGTACGTGCGAAGCGCGATCTACTTTTATCGTCTGGGCTTGAATAGAAGGGTCTGGTTTGACGTTGGATTTTCTACTTTTTGTTCGGGAGTTTGCCCGAAATGCGCACTTTAAATCCGCCCTCAACTCACATCTGCGACGCATTGTTGCCGCCTCTCTACAGCATACTCGTACCTCGGTTTCTGTGATCAAATATATCTGTCTACTGATCCCTACGCAAGAGTTTCAACTTTTTCGGAGTTTTTTCCTCTTTGCTTAATGCTGCTCTTGGGAGTGTTATCCTCTGGATTTAAGATTTAAAAAATCAGGAAATGCTATATCTGGCTAGCCCCCGACTTAAAACTTGCTATGCTTGTATTGATCAACCTAGATCACGGTCGCCATGTATTGCTCGAATCAAGTTCCACGAGAACAAGACACGAGACTTAGTGAAATGAATAGTGTTGACATGAAGAGAGTAAGTCTTCGACTGCCTTGTATTCAGGAGGAGCATAGTATTAATATTATGTACAGAGAAGAGAATGGTTGCGCTTAGTGCGCCCATCCCATGTCTATCGCAGCTTGTCGTTACTTTTTGTGTCCCTTTTGTAGCACCGTGCTTTTTAGCTTGGCTTTCTCATGGCGATGCTTTGGTTCGTATACATGCTACTGGATCAACGTCTGAAAATTCCCGGGGAAAAATTGACCGAAGCAAAATAAACAATGATGGAGCACGAAAAAGGAGCGAGGTGGAAAGGACTTCAGTGTCCTAAATAGCCTGGATTTTCGAGAACCTCTCAAAACGAACGTCAAGCATCTACGACGGTAAATACGATTGATCCCAAAATCTCGGTTGGGACCGAGTTCATGAATATTTTTGGAAACACACGGGACCAGGAACCTTTCTTCTAGCTTCTCTGCATATTGCACAGTCCGAACCTCTCTAGTCTATCCCCAAAAATCCCAAAAGCTCCTTTATTCCCTTCATTTTCCGAGTCTTTGGAAATGTTCGACCTTTGATAAGGTCTTGAGGAACCTGGTGATTAAAAGGCCATGATCCACCCAGGGACAGCTGAGATAACATGCCTCTTTACTCAAAATAGAAGCCTTTAACAAGGAAGCAGGTCATAACTTACAATTAAACAAAAAAACTTTTTTGCTTTCTAGATGATATGCTATCCTTATTAGTATCATCTACATTTGTAATTATATGACGAAATATTGCTATGATGTGCTTGTAGTTCTTGATTACAGGGTTGGCAATCATGTTGTTAAGTCTTTAATTCATGATCTTACAATTCATTTTTAAAGTCAAGAAGTTTAGGATCTCGATTTTCGTGTGCAAATGGTAATCTAAGACGTCTTGATATTCTCAGACGCCCTAGCAATATTCAAAGTGAGAGAAATCGGCCTGCACTTACTTGGGAATAATATATCTCACGCTTCGAAATTTAGAAAGTTTTGAAATTCCGCTCAATGACTTTTGGGTCAACTCCTTTTAATACTCCATTCGTAGATAATGGAGGTGAAGATATTGAGCAGGTCTCGTCTATGAAATCTTTAGGCGTAGTCATCCAAAGTAATGGAAAGTTCGAGCCCCATGAGCTACATTTCCTTGCCAAAGTCCTCTTCAGCATCTTTTCTACTGCTAGAAGAGTTCATGATCGAGGAAAATCTCTCGCAACATGTCGGTAAAGCCACGCGAGTTTGGACGTTACCTAGAATGTGCATCCGCTCACCACTTAGAGCACTGTACTTTCGAACCGGTTAACGTCCAAGCCCCTATCTCCGAGGTAAGAGCTTTAAAAAACTGGCCTCTGGACTTGCCTTTTACAAACGACCCAGACATAGTGGCAGACATTCAAGTAAAGGAAAGTTATCTCTCGGACCACAATATTCTCAAAATACAGACCATCATAGATCTTCCCAAACTTCCCAATCTTCTAAAACTTCCGCACGAAAAAAAACAACTAAAACTGGGTTAGCAAAGTTCCGTTTTGACGAATGCCACTGGACGCAGAATAACGCAAGGATAAGTTGTTTGAACATTAATGACAAAATGGAACTAAAAACTTGTATTGGCAGCGCAACTGATATGTTATATAATGCATTAGAGGAGGTGTGTGCCTCTTTAGAAGTACCACATTTATCACGCAAGGACTCGTCGCACCTAATACCAGAATACAGAAAGCGTCGCTTTAAGAAGAGATGTGTCCTGAGCAGAAAAAGTCTGAACACCCTGTTGGACCATTTCTGCTCAATGACGTCATGAATCAGTGGTAACTCGTCCGGACGAATTGGCTGACGTCTTTCTTGGCGAGCATTAATACAGGGTAGGGACCCTGGATGCAGAGACCGGCGAGGTTGAGTATACGTAGTCGAGGTAATCCTGCCACCTGGCGAGCAGGACTGACCGCAAAGTCAGCTGTTTGTTATGATTTGGTATTGGGTGGGCAGATTTTGAAGCTCACAACCGTCAGAACGGACATTTATCCACGTTTTTTTTTCATCAAAATAGCTTCCATCCTACTGAAAGGACGCTTTTCATCTATAAAGTATTGCAGCTTTTTGAAGAAACTCACTTGATGCCAAACTCGTTCATGGCGTGCATGAGACATGAGAGGATGGATAACTTCAGGTGATGTCAAACATACTGTGATACTAAGACATTAGCTGCTATTTTTGTGGCCTATCTGCTTCAACACGTGACCCTTTCAAAGGACAAATTAATTTCTGTGTCGACCTAAATTCTCAACTCAGATTGGTTGAAGCATCAAGCAAAGCAGTCAAGCAGTCAAGCAGATAAGCCACAAAAATATCAGCTATTGATTCTCCAGAAGAGCATTGAACATACTGTGATACTAAGACATTGATTCTTCAGAAGAGTGTATCCAACACTACAGAATTGATTGACCCTCCAGAAAAAAGAAAGATGGATGACAGTCAATTCAATTGCAAGGCAGCACTTAATCATTACCAGGGCTCTTGTGTCCATCACCTTTCAATTGCCATCAACTGTGGCTCTCCAAGCAAGTGGTTACCAAAAAGCACCATCCAACAAACTGCATGGCTCTTCATGCACTCACTTCTGTATTGATCTTTGTTACCTAATTTGACCTTCACTCAGTTGACAATTCGTATGGATCCCATGAAGAGTCATGGGCATCAATGATAGTGAACAAGGTCAAAATGAAGAAGCTAGAGGATAAAAGGGCCCAACCAGATATCTTTCAAATCAACAAGTTACCATTCAAGATAAAGAAAGTCAAAGCCATAGATAACTTCATATATAGATTGATCAAGGGCGCTGCAATTGCATGTTTTTGTCTCAGCTGTTGCTAGTGGAAAAAATGTTTCATTCATAGTCAAGCTACTCAGGACAACTATGGTGCAATTTTGAATTGTTGACGGCTTGTCCAAATTCAGAGTAGAAACCCCTAATAAGACTCCTTGTCAAGCAATTGCTCTCGTCCAGCACACTTCATAAAACGGGTTTGAGTAAGTTGTCTGACTTTTAAGAACAAAATTTTGAAGAGGCTAAAATGGGGCTCAAGTTAAAGTTTTCATCCATGTGGTGGAAACACTTAACTGAAACTCAAGGAACAAGCCTGGGTTCAGGCTGACCTCCAGAGGTGTCGGAATTACCTTGTTTATGTATAGGCGCAATCATGTCGCCCACATTCGAGCACATTGTTGGGAGATTGAAACGAAATTCCGAATGTCTCATCATTACGTTGCAATTTTGGATACATTTTGTTACACTTTCGAGATTTTCGAGATGCGTTACTAAACAAGGGCAATCAATAGAGTACATGATTTGCTCTACTAATGTCCAAATCTTTTTTTGACATGTTACGCGTATTATGCCCTAAAAAGCATGTTCTCTTATTATTCTACCACTCTTTCTACCTGTATATTTGTAAGATTCAAAAGAAATCAAGATTAAAGAGGAATAATAATTCAACTTGCCTGAAGCAAGATTTAACGAAATATCTTTGTCCCATTTCCCCCAGCGTCAGCTGACCTGAAAACATGCTTATGCGGTACAGCTCCTGTTGAACTTAAGCATTCTAGTTATGGTTTTCCATGGTCAAAGCTCACAAAAACTACTTTTTGGATGAGAAACGAGCTTTAGTGATGTGGATTGAAAGTAAAACCAGAAAAGTGATTCTAGCAGAGGAAAAAGGTGGAATAACTGATTAGCTATATTTTTCCCCATTTATTGATCATCTTGTGTATCCAATAACCATCTCATTCAATGGTAATCAGTCAAGCTGGAGTGTGCTTGGCTATATAAATAATAACATTTTCTAAGTCAAATTGGCCATGACACTGACACTTTTTTAAAGTGAATCATTGTGTATCTAATCCAAATTGATAGCACCCTTTTCACACTAAAAAGTGCAAAATTCAATTTTGAGAAGGGCTTTTCTAATTACAGATTAATGTCCATCTGATGAGTTTGCCAAGTAAGGCACAATGTACTTGATGTGTAATCACAAACTGAAAGAAATGTAGAATGTGAACAAGCTTCCCACCAAATTGGCAACTCAGAGCCACTTTTGGAATCAAAGTAATAAAATAAAAAGTATAGATCTCTTCAAATACAGGCAGGTCACATTATATCATTTACTTGTAAAGTGGTTTGTTTCAGGTAGAAAATTCGAATTTTTTCAGTGCATATTTCTTGAGTTCCAAAAGCATGGTTTTGGGCCCAAATTTAGCCAAGATATTCTCTTCAGCAAGATTTTGTGGTCATACGATATGCTTATTTGGAATAAAGTAAACAATTTAGGAGAAAAGAAATTTTTGCTTTTGCTTGTAGTTGACATCTCTAGAAGTTTGTGGTATAATCCAAAATTTGCTCCATAACCCAGTCATTGGGGCTCAAAGACTCAAAGACTCAGGGGTTCAAAGGCTTTTCTGGCTGCTTCTTCCCAATCACGTCCCCAGTGACGCCATGCTCTCAGGCTGTCCAGAGATTTAGCTGGACAGAGAATTGGATATCGGTTCTTCTTTCTTCCTGTCCATTACTTTTGGGCCACTCACTCCTATGTGATTCACTTGGATTGCAAACAGAGCAAAGGTTGAATCAATTGTCTTGCCTGCCTTTCAGAACAAAAATCAATGCACAAGTGTACCCTTGACACGACATGCAGTTTGTTGGAAAGCACTTCAAAGTAGTCACTTGCTTAGAGAGTCACAGTTAATTCAAAGGGTGGGTGACGGCCTCAACAACCCTAATGGCCCTGTTGGTGTTGGATGTGTTGCCTAACTATGGGATTAACTGTCGCCCACTTTCCAATTTTGTTGAGGGTCAATTCCATTGCTTTTGATATGCCAATCTGGCAGATCAATATCTTTGCATGACGGCATGTTCTTCAAGACATAAATATTTCCGTCCTCATGTGTCTCATTCACTCCACAAATGAGTGTGTGAGATGAAAACCTTCCTTTTAATAGCAGTAAAACTGTTGATGTTGCTGAAGTATCTCAAAAATGAAGGGAAATGTCTGTTTTGGCGGTTCAATACTCTACTGGAGAATCAGTAGCCAATATTTTTGTGGCTTATCCGCTTGACCGCTTGACCCCTTTGCCTGAAGCTTTAACCAATCTGAGTTGAGAATTTAGGTTGACACAGAAATTAATTTGTCCTTTGAAAGGGTCACGTGTTGAAGCAGATAGGCCACAAAAATAGCAGCTAATGTCTTAGTATCACAGTATGTTTGACATCACCTGAAGTTATCCATCCTCTCATGTCTCATGCACGCCATGAACGAGTTTGGCATCAAGTGAGTTTCTAGAAAAAGCGTCCTTTCAGTAGGATGGAAACTATTTTGATGAAAAAAACGTGGTTCTGACAGTTGTGAGCTTCAAAATCTGCCCACCCAAAACCAAATCATAACAAGCAGCTGACTTTGAGGTCAGTCCTGCTTGCCAGGTGGCAGAATTACCTCAACTACGCGTAGGTGATATGATGGTTGATGAATGTAACGTCACCAAAGCAATCTAGTCTCTCAAACAAAGTAGCTCTCCAGGCCCAGATGGTGTGACTGCACAATTCTTGAAGCATACCTCTAAATCAGTGGCCCCACTTCTATCTTACTTGATGAATTGATCATTGGCAGAAGGGAAGGTGCCTGAGCGATTTAAAACAGCCCATATACAGACCTGTAAAGTACCAGATCGGATTTCAGGCGTGTGATCTAGACAGGCTGTGCCACGATCGCGGCAAGAACTACCATGATTTCAGCACATCCAGTGCTTGCAAATTTTCATTGACAAAATGATTCACCATCTAAGGAAATCGTTTATCAATTATTCCAAACCATTTCAGTCCAAAATTCATTTGATAAAGATGACATTACATGGGAAGTGACAAAAAATTGCAGAAATATGAAAAAACATATTTGGTGCAAACATATTGTCATCAGTAAGAAGTGTGGTCACACTTTCTTCATAGTAGAACCAGAGGGCGCACTAGTATGAAATCCCAAAACTTTACAATTCTCTATAGTCCCAATCTATAAAGGAGGGGACCGAGGGGACCGAACTCGGGCGACGAATTACCGTCCTATTTCACTAACGTCAAACGTTGCCAAAGTTATGGAAAAGCTTGTTAAAGTAAAGCTTGAAAAATATCTTGACGATAAAGATAGCATTCCTGACGTAGAGCATGGCTTCTGAGCTCGTTTCAGCACTCTGACGCAATTAGTACAGCATTTTGAAACATTTTGAACAAAAATTGATGTTGATTTTAGCATCCCTTTTCAACGATGGACCTCTCGTCTGACAGACTTAGTCATCTCTCGCTACCAAACCACATGCAATATCTTACGCTGCAGGTCTTGTAGCCGTTTCTAGGGTGAACTTCGAAAGATTTTCATCATAAGAAATGCTGCCTTGGCCGAGTGCGGAAAATCCCGGTATGGACACTTGCACAGATCAGATGAAAGTCAGGACCCTAAATAGGGTCAGGTACCCATGAAAAAAAGCCAAGAGGCTTATGGGAAACCTGGGGCATGACTAACCCTCTTGTACATATACAAAGGAATCCCCGAAATACATACATACATACATACATACATACATACATACATTTTGACGACATAATTGAGAGACTTCAGCATTATGATTATGAAGACGTTATACACCTGGTCTTCGCTAAAGCGTTTGACAAAGTAGACCATGCTCTACTGCTCAATTATTTAATTGACATTGGTACTAGTGGGGATGTTCGAGTGTGGATCAGAGAGGTCTGACTGGTCGCACCCAAAACGTCAAAGTTGGCGGATTACTGGGTCACACGCAAAATGTGGCTTCTGGTTTGCCCCAGGGATAAATCCTTGGGCCTTTATCATTTATCATTTTCATTTTCCCACTACAAAGGTTACCCCTTCAATTGTCAATCGCGTCTTATGCAGATGACACAAAGTTAGTTTTTTGGTAGAAATTCATTTTACAATCTACAATCAAAACTTCAAAACAATAAAAAAAAAGATTCAGATCTGGTCTATGAATGGGTACACGGACAAAATATGAAACTGAACGGCGGGAAATTTAAGGCCAAGTCTTTCGATCACAAAAATTTAGGCACACCATCATATGTAGATGACCGTCACAATCCGATAGAGGTAGTCTACTCTATTAAATATCTAGGGGTAATCATTGAAAACCAAGGAAAATTTGACGAACACATCCAGACTAAAGTGTGTAAGGCATTTCAAACATGCCGATGGATATACAAATTTTCAAATCCAGTGATACGTTTACAATGAATAACTCTTTGCAAATGTATAGTTCAGCCGCACCTGGAGTAAATTGTTTATGCTTCCCCTATCTGGGCCCCGTTGATGGCAGCAGCAGGGCTGAATAACATAGAAAAGGTGCAACGGAGCTTTACAAGAAACATTGGTGGTGTAGGCGACCTAAGTTATTGATTGGGAAAGACTTCAGTCTCTTTAAGCATAGAGCATTCAACGAAGATGCGAGCGATACATTATTCTTTACATGTTCAATAGTATCCACGGTCTTTGCCCCTATCCAGGCGTTGAACACTCCCAGAGTGACCGAAGAGGCATTACTTGTGCCATTAGGACATCATGTCTGCTTCTTGGCCGGTTCCAGAGAGGAGGTAACCCACAAAAAGATACAATCTTTGACAAATTGGAATTTCTTCTCATTTCGGGTAATGCCGTATTTTCGGCACCGCTCCGGAATAGTGTATACTCGCCAGCCAAATATTCGAGCTCAAATTAGCGTCCACAACGATGGCCACGCGTGCGACTTCTTCAATCAGATACAACCCATAGGTAATCGTTTGTACCAAAACCGTCCATAAGTTGTAATAAACGGAGTAAGAGGTCTGGATTTTTTTTGCCAATGGAAGCTGCTAATACCCTTTGAGAGCGTTCAGTGTTGAATAGAATGTCGAAACTGGATTTCTTGATGAAATAACATCTCTTGGAGTTCTCGAATTATGTACAGGGCGTTTGACATAACGATTTAACTTTATTAGATCAACAGTCATGCGAAATTCATCGAGTCCAAAATCCGGTGCCTAAGTCTAAAATAATAATAGCTTACCCTGACACAGCCATCCCTTTTTAGTCGTCAATGTAATATTTCAAACCTAGACACCGGATTTTGGACGGCACCTAACCTTCCGTTTGCCAGGGCCTGGGGGCGCTTAGGCAGCGGCGCAAGGGTGCGGCAGCTCAGTTAAAAGGGCCCAAAGCTGGGAGTGCCAATCTGATCCTAGCGTTAACGGTTACATGTTTTGTGCCCACAAAAAGAACTAATTACCCGTGTTTTGTAGTTGTTTGGGGTTTGACGTTTGTTACCCCAAGAGTAGCCAATGGTGCAATACAAGTCTCCCTCAGACGATTTTCCACGTCTTCAGGCTCTCAAGAAAAAACTTCGTCCACGGAGAGAGGGGAAGCCATTATCCACGAAACGATTTTGAACAAATGGATGCAGGCCAAAGTTACCATTCTGTTCTTCTATTTCACTTGATTTCTTTCACGGATTTCTTGACAAATGATGGAACTATTGACCGGAATCCAATTTGGGGAACAAATTGTCTGACTATAGGGATTGCTATTGGATTGTTGGAATCACCACAGATCACCTCATAATCCTGACCAAAATATTGATGGGGAAAAACTGTTCTTTCTAGATCTAGATAGAACCTTCCTTCATCAGCAAGAGAGAAACCATTCAAAATTGACAAGAGGAAAAAATATTGGAAATAAGTAACAAAGCCATGTAGCTTAAATGGAAAGGAGCTAGATGACAGTCGGCTTTCTAGTGACAATAAAGGCTTTTCGTGAGAGCACCTTCAAGTCCTCGAAAATCCAGGCCAGTTCGATCGAAGAATGTAGTCCACCTCTCTTGTTTCTCGGGCTCCATCATTGTTTATATTGCTTCCCTCAAATATTGGTAGGGAATTTGCAGGCCTGCGTTGTTGATCCGGTAACATGTTTCAAATTAGACTGATAATTTTTAGATCATTATCTCTGATCAACCCTATTCCTTTTCAAGCGCTGGAAGATCCGCCAACTCTAATTTGTTGGTAGATCAGATATTGTATGAATGTAAAGTTAAGGAAAATGAATTAGTTTTGCATCTTGAACTTATGGGTGCTCCATTCCCAGTAACGGTAAGAAAGTCTGCAAAAACAATATTAATCGCAGCAACGCGAGAGGAGATGTAGGTCCTCTACCAGATTATTGAAGTCTTGGCCATTCCTGCCACAAATTAAATTCGCATCGGAAGCATAGGAAGAGAGACTGGCAGTACAATCTGACATGACCAAGAGTCGCAATAAAGTTAAAGTTAAAAGTTAAAAGTAATACAGTAAAAATCGGATATAAGAGCAGCTTTGGGGCCGTGAATTTCTGCTCATATATCCGATGCTCCAGTTCCGCGACTCCAGAGCCAAAACTGATGATAGAAAACATATTTTAAGGTATAATTTGTTGTAGTTTTACCGTCCAAACAAAAGGCAGCCATAAAAATCGAGAAAAATGGAACACAATGCAAGGAGGGCAGTGTGTTGGCTTATCTTGGCCAGCTTGTCAAAATCGGCAAGGAGCTTTTGCCTCTACTTGATAGAAAAAGTGGTTCTCTTGGCAGAAGCCATTATGCATGACTGTTTGTTTTTATGAGAAAGCGGCTGAAAACTTGCTGTTGTGAAATGGCTTAAACAGTTTCCATCGAAAACTTCGTTGTGGAGCGGGAAATAAAAAAGAAATATTTCGTCACCTTCAATTCTGCTCTTATATCCGATGTAGCCCA
>NC_081440.1:16305736-16305952 GCF_007210705.1 Tigriopus californicus | reverse complement strand
GTGAAAGTGACAAATTTGTCTAATCTTATCCTCGACACCCGGTACTTTGCTTTTTCTAGAACATGATCAAAATATTGAATCGAAAATAAATCATTTCCCGCTTCATAATTGACCCATTATTCAAGCGCCAATGCTTTGCTATGCTTGATAGCATATTTTTAGTTTACCATGACGTTACCTGTTTTTGTTCATTTTTTTATGAAGGGAGTTTTTCGT
>NC_081440.1:16305610-16305700 GCF_007210705.1 Tigriopus californicus | reverse complement strand
ATGAAGGGAGTTTTTCGTAACCTAGCGCACACCACCCCCTTATGTTTTGGGTGCCTGGGACACTTTTGGCAAGAAATAAAGCCTAATGAT